>NC_133655.1:178872909-179094993 GCF_009905375.1 Apium graveolens
GGTTCTGGGCATATTTGGTGAAAAATATGGAAGAAAGAGAGGAATGGCAGAAGGGAAACAGAAGAAAGGCCAAGGCACACAGAAGGAGTGAAGATAACCCTGAAGATACCAAATCTATATCTAAACCACTACCTTCCATACCTGAACCTTTTGTTGCTGATCCCTCTACAAATATCCATGGTGAACCAATCATTCCAAAAGAGGAACCTATTGATTGGGACAACATCACATTGCCTACCTTTTTAACCATTCTACCACTACCAAAGAAACAGAAAAGAAAATCTAAATCTACACCTCCCCTAACCTCTAAGAAATTCACTCAAAAACAAAACCTAACCCTAAGCCACCCATTTCTAAAGATGATTATGTTCACATCTGTGACATAAAAAAAGCTTCAGACATTAATCTCTATCTGGATGAGCTGGAGGAAGTAAGGGGAATAGCTGCCTACAGACAGCTACCAGAGAGATTGGTGTTCAGATATAAGGGAGCTGGGGAAAGAACATGGCCTCTCTACAGGATTCTAAATGAAGGCTACTCTACCTTGATCAGAGTCTTTTCAGCCATCAAAAAGGATTCTGGCTTTACCAGAACAGCCAAGACTGAAATTCTCAACAAGATTGCCAACATAAGGAAGACTTGGAGGGAACCAAATGCTTTGCCCAGAACCTTACTCATACAAGAAAGGGGAACTAAAATTCACAAATCACCTCATTGGTTGATGGAATTTAGAGATGACAAAGGAGTCAGAAGATTTTTCAGACTTGAAGACCAACTCAAGATTGCCAGCAATGAAACTCTCAAGGAAATGCAATCTAAGTTGGATATCAGTGATGAAGATGAAGCTGAATTCTTCAGACAACTCCAACTCCAAATTGAGGAAAATGACAAGGGCTAGGAAAGAAAACCAGGGAACAAAGAAGAAAATGATGATTTGCTCAGGCTAGAGGAGCACCCTTGGAAATACTGTAAATCTTCAATTACCTCCTAGTACATACACTTTTGCAGCACTTTTATATTTCTACTTAGTTTCAATTCAAATATTTGTTAAGTGTTTTGTTATCATCAAGTTAACCCTGAATTTATGCCTACAATTCTTATAGACATAAATAGGGGGAGATTGTTAGGAATATATGTGCATTAGTTTGATGATATGTTTAACAAAACACTTAAGTAGAAATTTAGTGTCTGTAGCCTCAACGGATAAGACCACTTTGGCTATCCGTTGATGGTGTAGCTTTACTTAGAAATAAGTCTAGTATTGTAGCATATTTCAGTCTCTGTATTTAAAATGTAATTCTTAGAAGTTGAGAGAAACTATGAGTCATGTTGACTACTAGATGATATGCAGATAGGAAGGCCAATTGTAAATATTTCATGCCTTGTAATTTTGTATAAATGAAGTGGTATCAACGGATGACTTAAAGACCTTCAATGGATGAGAAGCTAAGCTTCAACGGATGTCTCTAAAAGCTTCAACGGATAACATCCTTCAACGGATGAGAGCATCAACGGATGAAAGCTTCAACGGATAACATCCTTCAACGGATGAAGTCATCAACGGATGAAAGCTTCAACGGATGTTCTGCTAATTAGCCGTTGATAAGTGGTAGTTGTACCTACAAACAGAGGCACATGGGTTGTCAGAGAAAACTGAGATGTGGTAGCCGAATTTCAGGATCAACAGAAAAAGCAGCCGTTCTTCTTTAGTACAAAGATGCAATAGTCAACAAAGTACTTGATTGAACAGGAAAAGAAGCAAGTGAAGAACTTATTTTACTATTGTAATTTTATATTGTTTTTCACTTGTACACTTGGTAATAAATAAACCAAGAAGAAGCTAGTAATTAGAGAGAGATTTTTCCAGAGCTGTTAAGAAATATCTTGAGAGAAAATTCATCTAGTTTGTACTAGGATGCAGCTGTGATCAACATTGTTGAACATAGATTTTCTAATATACCATCTCTGGTGGAACAACAAATCCACCAGAAAAGTTTTTAAAGTTTGTTGTGTTCTTTACATTTTGTGTTTGAATATATATCTGTCTGCATTAGCTCAAAGCAATTCATACACTTGTTCATCTAGAACACACTGCTTTAATAAACTTCTCAAAACCTGAAAAAGTTTTGAGATTTACATTCAACCCCCCCCCTTCTGTAAATCTCATTGTTAGTCCTCTAGGAATAACGTGGTCTTTGCTACTTCACCTGCAATTGCAACAGCGAGCTTGGTTGGTTTGTGAGGGCCTTCCTTGATTCTATCAAGGTATTCTGGATCTGTTGCTTCCAGGAACATGGTCATCCTTACCTTCCATATGGGATATTCAGATGGTCTCAGTATGGGAACTCTGATGGTCTCATACTGACTCTGAATTTGTGTCTTTGGTGGTTCCTCAGTTTTGGTAGGCTTAGTTGGAGTTTCTGTGTCCGACATGATTGTGTTTGGATCTTTAACTGTATGTATGTTAACAGATAGGCTTTGATACCAATTGTTAGGTCACACACACACTGTAGAGGGGGTGAATACAGTGTATAGTACACTCAAATCGAACTTTAAGAACTTAAGTAACAGAAAACAAACTTTATTGAAACAATAAACTCTGTTACAGTATGGAACTGTTACCTCTCAGTGATGAACAAATATCACGAGAGCTGCTAGGGTTACAATGAATAATCTTCTCTAATAATGATAACACTTATAGTGTAAACCCTATGTCTGTGTTTATATACTACACAGTTACAAGATAATCGCTAATTGATATGAAATATAATTCTGCTTCCTAAAATATATCAATCAGATATCTTTTCTTCCAAGTATTCCATTTTTTACAGAATTCCTTCTTCATGCATATCTCTTCTTATGTTTATCTTGATCTTCTTTCCTTTAATCAGCTACTGTCCTTATCTGATCGTCCTTCAGCACTTAAGTTCTGATATCTATCTTCTGATGATTATCTCCTAATAACATAAGTACTGATATCCTTAAGTCCTGACTTCCAGTATAAGTACTGATCAACAGTTAAGTACTGATTTATCCTGTTCAAGTAAGATCTGAAAGCAAAACATAAAACATATTAGCCATGACATTATCAAATATATCTAACACACCATGCATGTAAGGATTAGAAAAATCTAGTAAAAGTACAACTCCCGACAACGAGACGCGTTCCTGATTTACAAGATTAATTTTTAAAATTATTTTTTTCGACGATCCAACCGTACGCATGTTAAGATATATCAATTTTAGTCATGTGAAAAAATTATTAAAAAACTTGAAATTCATCTAGCATGTCGGGATTAGAAAAATCTAGTAAAAATACCAATCTCGACAACGAAACTCGTTCCTGATTTACAAGATAAATTTTTAAAATGATATTTTCGATGATCCAACTGGAAGGATGTTAAGATATATCAATTTTAGTCATATGATTTTTTTTTTGAAAAATTTGAAATTAATCTTGCATGACAGGATTAGAAAAATCTAGTAAAAGTACCACTCCCGACAACGAGACTCATTCCTGATTTACAAGACTAATTTTTAAAATGATTTTTTCAACAATCCAACCATTCAGATGTCAAGATATATCAATTTTATTCATATAAAAAAATTATTAAAAAAATTTGAAATTCATCTTGCATGTGAAGATTAGAAAAATCTAGTAAAAGTACCACTCCCGACAACGAGTCTCGTTCCCCATTTACAAGATTAATTTTTATAATGATTTTTTCGACGATCCAACCGTACAGATGTTAAGATATATCAATTTTAGTCTTATGAATTGTTTTTAAAAAAATTTGAAATTCATCTTGCATGACAGGATTCGAAAAATCTAGTAAAAGTATCAGTCCCGAAAACAAGACTTGTTCCTGATTTACAAGTTAAAGTTTTAAATGATTTTTTCGACGATCCAATCGAACGGATGTTAAGATATATCAATTTTAGTCATGTGAAAAAATTATTCAAAAATTTTAAATTCACCTTGCACGCCAGGATTAGAAAAATCTAGTAAAAGTACAACTCCCGAGAACGAGACGCGTTCCTGATTTACAAGATTAATTTTTAAAATGATTTTTTTCAACGATCCAACCGTACGCATGTTAAGATATATCAATTTTAGTCATGTGAAAAAATTATTAAAAAACTTGAAATTCATCTAGCATGTCGAGATTAGAAAAATCTAGTAAAAGTACCACTTCCGACAACAAAACTCATTCCTGATTTACAAGATAAATTTTTAAAATGATATTTTTGATGATCCAACCGGAAGGATGTTAAGATATATCAATTTTAGTCATATGATTTTTTTTTTGAAAAATTTGAAATTCATCTTGCAAGACAGGATTAGAAAAATCTAGTAAAAGTACCACTCCCGACAACGAGACTCATTCCTGATTTACAAGACTAATTTTTAAAATGATTTTTTCAACAATCCAACCGTTCAGATGTCAAGATATATCAATTTTATTCATATGAAAAAATTATTAAAAAAATTGAAATTCATCTTGCATGTGAGGATTAGAAAAATCTAGTAAAAGTACCACTCCCAACAACGAGTCTCGTTCCCTATTTACAAGATTAATTTTTTAAAATGATTTTTTCGACGATCCAACCGTAGTGATGTTAAGATATATTAAATTTAGTCTTATGAAAAAAATATTAAAAAAATTGAAATTCATCTTGCATGTTAGGATTAGAAAAATCTTGTAAAAGTACCCCTCCCGACAACGAGACTAGTTCCCCATTTAAAAGATTAATTTTTAAAATAATTTTTTCGACAATCAAACCGTACGGATGTCAAGCTATATCAATTTTAGTCATATGAAAAAATTATTAAAAAATTTGAAATTCATCTTGCATGTTAGGATTAGAAAAATTTAGTAAAAGTACCTCTCCCGACAACGAGACTCGTTCCCCATTTAAAAGATTAATTTTTTAAATGTTTTTTCGACGATCCGACCATATGGACGTTAAGATATATCAATTTTAGTCATGTGAAAAAATTATTCAAAAAATTTGAAATTCACCTTGCATTTCAGGATTAGAAAAATCTAGTAAAAGTACAACTCCAGACAACGAGACGCGCTCCTGATTCACAAGTTTAATTTTTAAAATGATTTTTTTCGACGATCCAACCGTACAAATGTTAAGATATATCAATTTTAGTCATGTTAAAAAATTATTCAAAAATTTGAAATTCACCTTGCATGTCAGGAATAGAAAAATCTAGTAAAAGTACAACTCCCGACAACAAGACGCGTTCCTGATTTACAATATTAATTTTTAAAATGATTTTTTTCGACGATCCAACCATACGAATGTTAAGATATATCAATTTTAGTCATATGAAAAAATTATTCAAAAATTTGAAATTCACCTTGCATGCCAGCATTAGAAAAATCTAGTAAAAGTACAACTCCCGACAATGAGACGCGTTCCTGATTTACAAGATTAATTTTTAAAATGATTTTTTTCAACGATCCAACCTTACGCATGTTAAGATATAACAATTTTAGTCATGTGAAAAAATTATTAAAAAACTTGTAATTCATCTTGCATGCCGGGATTAGAAAAATCTAGTAAAAGTACCACTCCCGACAACGAAACTCATTCCTGATTTACAAGATAAATTTTTAAAATGATATTTTCGATGATCCAACCGGAAGGATGTTAAGATATATCAATTTTAGTCATATGAATTTTTTAAAAAAAATTTGAAATTCATCTTGGATGACAGGATTAGAAAAATCTAGTAAAAGTACTAGTCCCGATAACGAGACTCGTTCCCCATTTACAAGATTAATTTTTTAACTTTTTTTCGACAATCCGACCGTATGGACGTTAAGATATATCAATTTTAGTCATGTGAAAAAATTATTCAAAAATTTGAAATTCACCTTGCATGTCAGGATTAGAAAAATCTAGAAAAAGCAACTCCCAACAACGAGATGCGTTCCTGATTTACAAGATTAATTTTTAAAATGATTTTTTTCGACGATCCAACCATACGAATGTTAAGATATATCAATTTTAGTAATATGAAAAAATTATTCAAAAATTTGAAATTCACCTTGCATGCCAGGATTAGAAAAATCTAGTAAAAGTACAACTCCCGACAACGAGACTCGTTCCTGATTTACAAGATTAATTTTTAAAATGATTTTTCTCGACGATCCAACCATACGAATGTTAAGATATATCAATTTTAGTCATATGAAAAAATTATTCAAAAATTTAAAATTCACCTTGCATGTCAGGATTAGAAAAATCTAGTAAAAGTACAACTCCCGACAACGAGACGCGTTCCTAATTTACAAGATTAATTTTTTAAATGATTTTTTCGACGATCCAACCTTACGCATGTTAAGATATAACAATTTTAGTCATGTGAAAAAATTATTAAAAAACTTGTAATTCATCTTGCATGCCGGGATTAGAAAAATCTAGTAAAAGTACCACTCCCAACAACGAGTCTCGTTCCCTATTTACAAGATTAATTTTTTAAAATGATTTTTTTGACGATCCAGCCGTAGTGATGTTAAGATATATCAAATTTAGTCTTATGAAAAAAATATTAAAAAAATTGAAATTCATCATGCATGTTAGGATTAGAAAAATCTTGTAAAAGTACCCCTCCCGACAACGAGACTAGTTCCCCATTTAAAAGATTAATTTTTAAAATAATTTTTTCGACAATCAAACCGTACGGATGTCAAGATATATCAATTTTAGTCATATGAAAAAATTATTAAAAAATTTGAAATTCATCTTGCATGTTAGGATTAGAAAAATTTAGTAAAAGTACCTCTCCCGACAACGAGACTCGTTCCCCATTTAAAAGATTAAATTTTAAATGTTTTTTCGACGATCCGACCGTATGGACGTTAAGATATATCAATTTTAGTCATGTGAAAAAATTATTCAAAAATTTGAAATTCACCTTGCATTTCAGGATTAGAAAAATCTAGTAAAAGTACAACTCCCGACAACGAGACGCGCTCCTGATTTACAAGATTAATTTTTAAAATGATTTTTTTCGACGATCCAACCGTACAAATGTTAAGATATATCAATTTTAGTCATATGAAAAAATTATTCAAAAATTTGAAATTCACCTTGCATATTAGGATTAGAAAAATCTAGTAAAAGTACAACTCCCGACAACAAGACGCGTTCCTGATTTACAAGATTAATTTTTAAAATGATTTTTTTCGACGATCCAACCATACGAATGTTAAGATATATCAATTTTAGTCATATGAAAAAATTATTCAAAAATTTGAAATTCACCTTGCATGCCAGGATTAGAAAAATCTAGTAAAAGTACAATTCCCGACAACGAGACGCGTTCCTAATTTACAAGATTAATTTTGATAATGATTTTTTTCGACGATCCAACCTTACGCATGTTAAGATATAAGAATTTTAGTCATGTGAAAAAATTATTAAAAACTTGTAATTCATCTTGCATGCCGGGATTAGAAAAATCTTGTAAAAGTACCACTCCCGACAACGAAACTCATTCCTGATTTACAAGATAAATTTTTAAAATGATATTTTCGATGATCCATCCGGAAGGATGTTAAGATATATCAATTTTAGTCATATGAATTTTTTTAAAAAAATTTGAAATTCATCTTGGATGACAGGATTAGAAAAATCTAGTAAAAGTACTAATCCCGACAACGAGACTCGATCCTGATTTACAAGATTAATTTTTAAAATGATTTTTTTCGACGATCCAACCATACGAATGTTAAGATATATCAATTTTAGTCATATGAAAAAATTATTCAAAAATTTGAAATTCACCTTGCATGCCAGGATTAGAAAAATCTAGTAAAAGTACAACTTCCGACAACGAGATGCGTTCCTGATTTACAAGATTAATTTTTAAAATGATTTTTTTCGACGATCCAATCTTACACATGTTAAGATATATCAATTTTAGTCATGTGAAAAAATTATTAAAAAACTTGAAATTCATCTTGCATGTCGGGATTAGAAAAATCTAGTAAAAGTACCACTCCCGATAACGAAACTCGTTCCTGATTTACAAGATAAATTTTTAAAATGATATTTTCGATGATCCAACCGGAAGGATGTTACGATATATCAATTTTAGTCATATGAATATTTTTTTAAAAAATTTGAAATTCATCTTGCATGACAGGATTAGAAAAATCTAGTAAAAGTACTAATCCCGACAACGAGACTCGTTCCTGATTTACATGTTAAAGTTTTAAATGATTTTTTCGACGATCCAATCCAACGGATGTTAAGATATATCAATTTTAGTCATATGAAAAAATTATTAAAATATTTTAAATTTATTTTGCATGGCAGGATTAAAAATATATAGTAAAAGTATAACTCCCAACAACGAGACACATTCCTGATTTACAAGATTAATCTTTAAAATGATTTTTTTGACGATCTAACTGTACCGATCTTAAGATATATCAATTTTAGTCATGTGAAAAAATTATTAAAAAATTTTAAATTCATCTTGCATGTCAGGATTAGAAAAATCTAGTAAAAGTACCACTCCCGACAACGATACTCATTCCTGATTTGCGAGACTAATTTTTAAAATGATTTTTTCAACAATCCAACTGTTCGGATGTTAATATATATCAATTTTATTCATATAAAAAAAATTATTAAAAAAATTTGAAATTAGTCTTGCATGGGATTAGAAAATTTTTAAAAGTACCACTCCCGACAACGAGTCTCGTTCCCCATTTCCAAGATTAATTTTTATAATGATTTTTTCGACGATCCAACCGTACGGATGTTAAGATATATCAATTTTAGTCTTATAAATTATTTTTAAAAAAATTTGAAAGTAATCTTGCATGAAAGGATTCGAAAAATCTAGTAAAAGTACTATTCCCGAAAACGAGACTCGTTCCTGATTTACAAGTTAAAGTTTTAAATAATTTTTTCGACGATCCAATCAAATGGATGTTAAGATATATCAATTTTAGTCATATGAAAAAATTATTAAATCATTTGAAATTCATTTTGCATGTCAGGATTAAAAAAATTTAGTAAAAGTACCACTCCCAACAACGAGACTCATTCCTGATTTACAAGATTAATTTTTAAAATGATTTTTTGACAATCCAACCATACGGATGTTAAGATATATAAATTTTAGTCATGTGAAAAAATTATTAAAAAATTTGAAATTCATCTTACATGTTAGGATTAGAAAAATCTAGTAAAAGTAGCACTCCCGAGAAACAGACTCATTCCTGATTTACAAGACTAATTTTTAAAATGATTTTTTCAACAATTCAACCGTACGGATGTCAAGATATATCAATTTTATTCATATGAAAAAATTATTAAAAAAATTGAAATTCATCTTGCATGTTATGATTAGAAAAATCTTGTAAAAGTACCCCTCCCGACAACGAGACTAGTTCCCCATTAAAAAGATTAATTATTAAAATAATTTTTTCGACGATCAAACCGTACTAATGTCAAGATATATCAATTTTAGTCATATGAAAAAAATATTAAAAAATTTGAAATTCATCTTGCATGTTAGGATTAGAAAAATTTAGTAAAATTACCCCTCCCGACAACGAGACTCGTTCCCCATTTATAAGATTAATTTTTTAAATCTTTTTTCGACGATCCGACCGTACGGACGTTAAGATATATCAATTTTAGTCATGTTAAAAAATTATTCAAAAATTTGAAATTCGCCTTGTATGTCAGGATTAGAAAAATCTAGTAAAAGTACAACTCCCGATAACGAGACGCGTTCCTGATTTACAAGATTAATTTTAAAAATAATTTTTTTCGACGATCCAACCATACGAATGTTAAGATATATCAATTTTAGACATATGAAAAAATTATTGAAAAATTTGAAATTCACCTTGCATGTCAGGATTAGAAAAATCTAGTAAAAGTACAACTCCCGACAACGAGACGCGTTCCTGATTTACAAGATTAATTTTTAAAATGATTTTTTTCGATGATCCAACCGTACGAATGTTAATATATATCAATTTTAGTCATGTGATAAAATTATTAAAAAACTTGAAATTCATCTAGCATGTCGGGATTAGAAAAATCTAGTAAAAGTACCACTCCCGACAAGGAGACTCGTTCCTGATTTACAAGTTAAAGTTTTAAATGATTTTTTCGACGATCCGATCGAACGGATGTTAAGATGTATCAATTTTAGTCATATGAAAAAATTATTAAAATATTTGAAATTCATTTTGCATGTCAAGACTAAAAAAATCTAGCAAAAGTACCACTCCCAACAACGAAACTCGTTCCTGATTTACAAGATAAATTTTTAAAATGATATTTTCGATGATCCAACCGGAAGGATATTAAGATATATCAATTTTAGTCATATGAATTTTTTTAAAAAAATTTGAAATTTATCTTGCATGACAGGATTATAAAAATCTAGTAAAAGTACTAGTCCCGACAATGAGACTCGTTCCTGATTTACAAGTTAAAGTTTTAAATGATTTTTTCGACGATTTAATCGAACGGATGTTAAGATATATCAATTTTAGTCATATGAAAAAATTATTAAAAAATTTTAAATTCATCTTGCATGTCAGGATTAGAAAAATCAAGTAAAAGTACCACCCCCGACAACGAGACTCGTTCCTGATTTACAAGACTAATTTTTAAAATGATTTTTTCAACAATGCAACCGTTCGGATGTCAAGATATATCAATTTTATTCATATGAAAAAATTATTAAAAAAATTTGAAATTCATCTTGCATGTTAGGATTAGAAAAATTTGGTAAAAGTACCCCTCCCGACAACGAGACTCGTTCCCCATTTACAAGGTTAATTTTTAAAATGTTTTTTCGACGATTCGACCATACGGATGTGAAGCTATATCAATTTTAATCATACGAAAAAATATTAAAAAATTTAAAATTCATGTTGCATGTCAAGATTAGAATAATCTAGTAAAAGTACCACTCCCGACAATGATACTCGTTCCTGATTTACAAGATTAATTTTTATAATGATTTTTTCGACGATCCAACCATACGGATATTAAGATATATCAATTTTAGTAATATGAAAAAATTATTCAAAAATTTAAAATTCACCTTGCATGTCAGGATTAGAAAAATCTAGTAAAAGTACAACTCCCGACAACGAGACGCGTTCCTAATTTACAAGATTAATTTTTAAAATGATTTTTTTCAAAGATCCAACCGTACGGATGTTAAGATATATCAATTTTATTCATTTGAAAAAATTATTAAAAAACATGAAATTCATCTTGCATGTCAGGATTAGAAAAATCTAGTAAAAGTACCACTCCCGACAACGGAACTCGATTCTGATTTACAAGATTAATTTTTAAAATAATTTTTTTGATGATCCAACCGTACAGATGTTAAGAAATATCAATTTTAGTCATGTGAAAAAATTAATAAAAAATTTGAAATTCATCTTGAATGTCAGGATTAGAAAAATCAAGTAAAAGTACCACTCCCGACAACGAGACTCATTCATGATTTACAAGACTAATTTTTAAAATTATTTTTTCAACAATCCAACCGTACGGATATCAAGATATATCACTTTTATTCATATGAAAAAATTATTAAAAAAATTTGAAATTCAGCTTGCATGTGAGGATTAGAAAAATCTAGTAAAAGTACCACTCCCGATAACGAGTCTCGTTCCCCATTTACAAGATTAATTTTTTAAAATGTTTTTTTTGACGATCCAACCGTATGGATGTTAAGATATATCAATTTTAGTCATATGAAAAAAAAATTAAAAAATTTGAAATTCATCTTGCCGATTAGGATTAGAAAAAAAGTACCCCTCCCGACAATGAGACTCGTTCCCCATTTACAAGATTAATTTTTAAAATGTTTTTTCGACGATCCGACCGTACGGATGTGAAGCTATATCAATTTTAATCATACGAACAAAATATTAAAAAATTTAAAATTCATGTTGCATGTCAAGATTAGAATAATGTTGTAAAAGTACCACTCCCGACAACGAGTCTCGTTCCTGATTTACAAGTTAAACTTTTAAATTATTTTTTCGACGATCCAATCCAACAGATGTTAAGATATATCAATTTTAATCATATGAAAAAATTATTAAAATATTTTAAATTTATCTTGCATGTCAGGATTAGAAAAATCTAGTAAAAGTACTACTCCCGACAACGATACTCATTCCTGATTTGCAAGACTAATTTTTAAAATGATTTTTTCAACAATCCAACTGTTCGGATGTTAAGATATATCAATTTTATTCATATAAAAAAATTATTAAAAAAATTTGAAATTCATCTTGCATGTGAGGATTAGAAAATTTTTAAAAGTCCACTCCCGACAACGAGTCTCGTTCCCCATTTCCAAGATTAATTTTTATAATGATTTTTTCGACGATCCAACCGTACGGATGTTAAGAAATATCAATTTTAGTCTTATGAATTGTTTTTAAAAAAATTTGAAATTAATCTTGCATGACAGGATTCGAAAAATCTAGTAAAAGTACCAGTCCCGAAAATGAGACTAGTTCCTGATTTACAAGTTAAAGTTTTAAATGATTTTTTCGACGATCCAATAAAACGGATGTTAAGATATATCAATTTTAGTCATATGAAAAAATTATTAAATCATTTGAAATTCATTTTGCATGTCAGGATTAAAAAAATCTAGTAAAAGTACCACTCCCAACAACGAGACTCATTCCTGATTTACAAGATTTATTTTTAAAATGATTTTTTTTGACAATCCAACCGTACGGATGTTAAGATATATCAATTTTAGTCATGTGAAAAAATTATTAAAAAATTTGAAATTCATCTTACATGTTAGGATTAGAAAAATCTAGTAAAAGTAGCACTCCCGACAAACAGACTCATTCCTGATTTACAAGAATAATTTTTAAAATGATTTTTTCAACAATCCAACCGTATGGATGTCAAGATATATCAATTTTATTCATATGAAAAAATTATTAAAAACAATTGAAATTCATCTTGCATGTTAGGATTAGAAAAATCTAGTAAAAGTACCACTCCCGACAACGAGTCTCGTTCCCTATTTACAAGATTAAATTTTTAAAATGATTTTTTCGACGATCCAACCGTAGGGATGTTAAGATATATCAAATTTAGTCATATGCAAAAAATATTAAAAAAATTGAAATTCATCTTGCATGTTAGGATTAGAAAAATCTTGTAAAAGTACCCCTCCCGACAACGAGACTAGTTCCCCAGTTAAAAGATTAATTTTTAAAATAATTTTTTCGACAATCAAACCGTACGGATGTCAAGATATATCAATTTTAGTCATATGAAAAAATTATTAAAAAATTTGAAATTCAGCTTGCATGTGAGGATTAGAAAAATCTCGTAAAAGTACCACTCCCGACAACGAGTCTCGTTCCCCATTTACAAGATTAATTTTTAAAATAAGTTTTTCGACTATCAAACTGTACGGATGTCAAGATATATCAATTTTAGTCATATGAAAAAATTATTAAAAAATTTGAAATTCATCTTGCCGATTAGGATTAGAAAATTTTAGTAAAAGTACCCCTCCCGACAATGAGACTCGTTCCCCATTTACAAGATTAATTTTTAAAATCTTTTTTCGATGATCCGACCGTACGGATGTTAAGATAAATCAATTTTAGTCATATGAAAAAACTATTAAAAAATTTAAAATTCATGTTGCATGTCAGGATTAGAAAAATCTAGTAAAAGTACCACTTCCGACAACGAGACTCGTTCCTTATTCACAAGTTAAAGTTTTAAATGATTTTTTCGACGATCCAATCCAACGGATGTTAAGATATATCAATTTTAGTCATTTGAAAAAATTATTAAAATATTTTAAATTTATTTTGCATATCAGGATTAAAAATATCTAGTAAAAGTATAACTCCCAACAACGAGACACGTTCTTGATTTACAAGATAAATCTTTAAAATGATTTTTTAGACGATCCAACCGTACCGATCTTAAGATATATCAATTTTAGTCATGTGAAAAAATTATTAAAAAATTTTAAATTCATCTTGCATGTCAGGATTAGAAAAATCAAGTAAAAGTACCACTTCCGACAACGAGACTCATTCCTGATTTACAAGATTAATTTTTAAAATGATTTTTTTCAAAGATCCAACCGTACGGATGTTAAGATATATCAATTTTATTCATTTGAAAAAATTATTAAAAAACATGAAATTCATCTTGCATGTCAGGATTAGAAAAATCTAGTAAAAGTACCACTCCCGACAACGGAACTCGATTCTGATTTACAAGATTAATTTTTAAAATAATTTTTTTGATGATCCAACCGTACAGATGTTAAGAAATATCAATTTTAGTCATGTGAAAAAATTAATAAAAAATTTGAAATTCATCTTGAATGTCAGGATTAGAAAAATCAAGTAAAAGTACCACTCCCGACAACGAGACTCATTCATGATTTACAAGACTAATTTTTAAAATTATTTTTTCAACAATCCAACCGTACGGATATCAAGATATATCACTTTTATTCATATGAAAAAATTATTAAAAAAATTTGAAATTCAGCTTGCATGTGAGGATTAGAAAAATCTAGTAAAAGTACCACTCCCGATAACGAGTCTCGTTCCCCATTTACAAGATTAATTTTTTAAAATGTTTTTTTTGACGATCCAACCGTATGGATGTTAAGATATATCAATTTTAGTCATATGAAAAAAAAATTAAAAAATTTGAAATTCATCTTGCCGATTAGGATTAGAAAAAAAGTACCCCTCCCGACAATGAGACTCGTTCCCCATTTACAAGATTAATTTTTAAAATGTTTTTTCGACGATCCGACCGTACGGATGTGAAGCTATATCAATTTTAATCATACGAACAAAATATTAAAAAATTTAAAATTCATGTTGCATGTCAAGATTAGAATAATGTTGTAAAAGTACCACTCCCGACAACGAGTCTCGTTCCTGATTTACAAGTTAAACTTTTAAATTATTTTTTCGACGATCCAATCCAACAGATGTTAAGATATATCAATTTTAATCATATGAAAAAATTATTAAAATATTTTAAATTTATCTTGCATGTCAGGATTAGAAAAATCTAGTAAAAGTACTACTCCCGACAACGATACTCATTCCTGATTTGCAAGACTAATTTTTAAAATGATTTTTTCAACAATCCAACTGTTCGGATGTTAAGATATATCAATTTTATTCATATAAAAAAATTATTAAAAAAATTTGAAATTCATCTTGCATGTGAGGATTAGAAAATTTTTAAAAGTCCACTCCCGACAACGAGTCTCGTTCCCCATTTCCAAGATTAATTTTTATAATGATTTTTTCGACGATCCAACCGTACGGATGTTAAGAAATATCAATTTTAGTCTTATGAATTGTTTTTAAAAAAATTTGAAATTAATCTTGCATGACAGGATTCGAAAAATCTAGTAAAAGTACCAGTCCCGAAAATGAGACTAGTTCCTGATTTACAAGTTAAAGTTTTAAATGATTTTTTCGACGATCCAATAAAACGGATGTTAAGATATATCAATTTTAGTCATATGAAAAAATTATTAAATCATTTGAAATTCATTTTGCATGTCAGGATTAAAAAAATCTAGTAAAAGTACCACTCCCAACAACGAGACTCATTCCTGATTTACAAGATTTATTTTTAAAATGATTTTTTTTGACAATCCAACCGTACGGATGTTAAGATATATCAATTTTAGTCATGTGAAAAAATTATTAAAAAATTTGAAATTCATCTTACATGTTAGGATTAGAAAAATCTAGTAAAAGTAGCACTCCCGACAAACAGACTCATTCCTGATTTACAAGAATAATTTTTAAAATGATTTTTTCAACAATCCAACCGTATGGATGTCAAGATATATCAATTTTATTCATATGAAAAAATTATTAAAAACAATTGAAATTCATCTTGCATGTTAGGATTAGAAAAATCTAGTAAAAGTACCACTCCCGACAACGAGTCTCGTTCCCTATTTACAAGATTAAATTTTTAAAATGATTTTTTCGACGATCCAACCGTAGGGATGTTAAGATATATCAAATTTAGTCATATGCAAAAAATATTAAAAAAATTGAAATTCATCTTGCATGTTAGGATTAGAAAAATCTTGTAAAAGTACCCCTCCCGACAACGAGACTAGTTCCCCAGTTAAAAGATTAATTTTTAAAATAATTTTTTCGACAATCAAACCGTACGGATGTCAAGATATATCAATTTTAGTCATATGAAAAAATTATTAAAAAATTTGAAATTCAGCTTGCATGTGAGGATTAGAAAAATCTCGTAAAAGTACCACTCCCGACAACGAGTCTCGTTCCCCATTTACAAGATTAATTTTTAAAATAAGTTTTTCGACTATCAAACTGTACGGATGTCAAGATATATCAATTTTAGTCATATGAAAAAATTATTAAAAAATTTGAAATTCATCTTGCCGATTAGGATTAGAAAATTTTAGTAAAAGTACCCCTCCCGACAATGAGACTCGTTCCCCATTTACAAGATTAATTTTTAAAATCTTTTTTCGATGATCCGACCGTACGGATGTTAAGATAAATCAATTTTAGTCATATGAAAAAACTATTAAAAAATTTAAAATTCATGTTGCATGTCAGGATTAGAAAAATCTAGTAAAAGTACCACTTCCGACAACGAGACTCGTTCCTTATTCACAAGTTAAAGTTTTAAATGATTTTTTCGACGATCCAATCCAACGGATGTTAAGATATATCAATTTTAGTCATTTGAAAAAATTATTAAAATATTTTAAATTTATTTTGCATATCAGGATTAAAAATATCTAGTAAAAGTATAACTCCCAACAACGAGACACGTTCTTGATTTACAAGATAAATCTTTAAAATGATTTTTTAGACGATCCAACCGTACCGATCTTAAGATATATCAATTTTAGTCATGTGAAAAAATTATTAAAAAATTTTAAATTCATCTTGCATGTCAGGATTAGAAAAATCAAGTAAAAGTACCACTTCCGACAACGAGACTCATTCCTGATTTACAAGACTAATTTTTAAAATGATTTTTTCAACAATCCAACCATTCGGATGTCAAGATATATCAATTTTATTCATATGAAAAAATTATTAAAAAAATTTGAAATTAATCTTGCATGTGAGGATTAGAAAAATCTAGTAAAAGTACCACTCCCGACAACGAGTCTCGTTCCCCATTTAAAAGATTAATTTTTAAAATGAATTTTTCGACGATCAAACTGTACGGATGTCAAGATATATCAATTTTAGTCATATGAAAAATTTATTAAAAAAATTTGAAATTCATCTTGCATGTTAGGATTAGAAAAATTTAGTAAAAGTACCCCTCCCGACAACGAGACTCGTTCCCCATTTACAAGATTAATTTTTATAATGTTTTTTCGACGATCTGACCGTACGGATGTGAAGCTATATCAATTTTAATCATACAAAAAAAATATTAAAAAATTTCAAATTCATGTTGCATGTCAAGATTAGAATAATCTAGTAAAAGTACCACTTCCGACAACGAGACTCGTTCCTGATTTACAAGATTAATTTTTATAACAATTTTTTCGACGATCCAACCATACGGATATTAAGATATATCAATTTTAGTAATATGAAAAAATTATTCAAAAATTTGAAATTCACCTTGCATGTCAGGATTAGAAAAATCTAGTAAAAGTACAACTCCCGACAACGAGACGCGTTCCTAATTTACAAGATTAATTTTTAAAATGATTTTTTTCAAAGGTCCAACCGTACGGATGTTAAGATATATCAATTTTAGTCATGTGAAAAAATTATTAAAAAACATGAAATTCATCTTGCATGTCAGGATTAGAAAAATCTAGTAAAAGTACCACTTCCGACAACGAGACTCGTTCCTTATTCACAAGTTAAAGTTTTAAATGATTTTTTCGACGATCCAATCCAACGGATGTTAAGATATATCAATTTTAGTCATTTGAAAAAATTATTAAAATATTTTAAATTTATTTTGCATATCAGGATTAAAAATATCTAGTAAAAGTATAACTCCCAACAACGAGACACGTTCTTGATTTACAAGATAAATCTTTAAAATGATTTTTTAGACGATCCAACCATACCGATCTTAAGATATATCAATTTTAGTCATGTGAAAAAATTATTAAAAAATTTTAAATTCATCTTGCATGTCAGGATTAGAAAAATCTAGTAAAAGTACCACTCCCGACAACGATACTCATTCCTGATTTGCAAGACTAATTTTTAAAATGATTCTTTCAACAATCCAACTGTTCGGATGTTAAGATATATCAATTTTATTCATATAAAAAAATTATTAAAAAAATTTCAAATTCATCTTGCATGTGAGGATTATAAAATTTTTAAAAGTACCACTCCCGACAACGAGTCTCGTTCCCCATTTCAAAGATTAATTTTTATAATGATTTTTTTGACGATCCAACCATACGGATGTTAAGATATATCAATTTTAGTCTTATGAATTGTTTTTAAAAAAAAATTGAAATTAATATTGCATGACAGGATTCGAAAAATCTAGTAAAAGTATCAGTCCCGAAAACGAGACTCGTTCCTGATTTACAAGTTAAAGTTTTAAATGATTTTTTCGACGATCCAATAAAACGGATGTTAAGATATATCAATTTTAGTCATATGAAAAAATTATTAAATCATTTGAAATTCATTTTGCATGTCAAGATTAAAAAAATTTAGTAAAAGTACCACTCCCAACAACGAGACTCATTCCTGATTTACAAGATTAATTTTTAAAATGATTTTTTTGACAATCCAACCGTACGAATGTTAAGATATATCAATTTTAGTCATGTGAAAAAATTATTAAAAAATTTGAAATTCATCTTACATGTTAGGATTAGAAAAATCTAGTAAAAGTAGCACTCCCGACAAACAGACTCATTCCTGATTTACAAGAATAATTTTTAAAATGATTTTTTCAACAATCCAACCGTATGGATGTCAAGATATATCAATTTTATTCATATGAAAAAATTATTAAAAACAATTGAAATCATATTGCATGTTGGGATTAGAAAAATCTAATAAAAGTACCACTCCCGACAACGAGTCTCGTTCCCTATTTACAAGATTAAATTTTTAAAATGATTTTTTCGACGATCCAACCGTAGGGATGTTAAGATATATCAAATTTAGTCATATGCAAAAAATATTAAAAAATTTGAAATTCATCTTGCATGTTAGGATTAGAAAAATCTTGTAAAAGTACCGCTCCCGACAACGAGACTAGTTCCCCAGTTAAAAGATTAATTTTTAAAATAATTTTTTCGACGATCAAACCGTACGGATGTCAAGATATATCAATTTTAGTCATATGAAAAAATTATTAAAAAATTTGAAATTCAGCTTGCATGTGAGGATTAGAAAAATCTCGTAAAAGTACCACTCCCGACAACGAGTCTCGTTCCCCATTTACAAGATTAATTTTTAAAATGATTTTTTCGACTATCAAACTGTACGGATGTCAAGATATATCAATTTTAGTCATATGAAAAAATTATTAAAAAATTTGAAATTCATCTTGCCGATTAGGATTAGAAAATTTTAGTAAAAGTACCCCTCCCGACAATGAGACTCGTTCCCCATTTACAAGATTAATTTTTAAAATCTTTTTTCGATGATCCGACCGTACGGATATTAAGATAAATCAATTTTAGTCATATGAAAAAACTATTAAAAAATTTAAAATTCATGTTGCATGTCAGGATTAGAAAAATCTAGTAAAAGTACCACTTCCGACAACGAGACTCGTTCCTTATTCACAAGTTAAAGTTTTAAATGATTTTTTCGACGATCCAATCCAACGGATGTTAAGATATATCAATTTTAGTCATTTAAAAAAATTATTAAAATATTTTAAATTTATTTTGCATATCAGGATTAAAAATATCTAGTAAAAGTATAACTCCCAACAACGAGACACGTTCTTGATTTACAAGATAAATCTTTAAAATGATTTTTTAGACGATCCAACTGTACCGATCTTAAGATATATCAATTTTAGTCATGTGAAAAAATTATTAAAAAATTTTAAATTCATCTTGCATGTCAGGATTAGAAAAATCTAGTAAAAGTACCACTCCCGACAACGATACTCATTCCTGATTTGCAAGACTAATTTTTAAAATGATTCTTTCAACAATCCAACTTTTCGGATGTTAAGATATATCAATTTTATTCATATAAAAAAATTATTAAAAAAATTTCAAATTCATCTTGCATGTGAGGATTATAAAATTTTTAAAAGTACCACTCCCGACAAAGAGTCTCGTTCCCCATTTCCAAGTTTAATTTTTATAATGATTTTTTCGACGATCCAACCGTATGGATGTTAAGATATATCAATTTTAGTCTTATGAATTGTTTTTAAAAAAAATTGAAATTAATCTTGCATGACATGATTCGAAAAATCTAGTAAAAGTATCAGTCCCGAAAACGAGACTCGTTCCTGATTTACAAGTTAAAGTTTTAAATGATTTTTTTGACGATCCAATAAAACGGATGTTAAGATATATCAATTTTAGTCATATGAAAAAATTATTAAATCATTTGAAATTCATTTTGCATGTCAAGATTAAAAAAATCTAGTAAAAGTACCACTCCCAACAACGAGACTCATTCCTGATTTACAAGATTAATTTTTAAAATGATTTTTTTGACAGTCCAACCGTACGGATGTTAAGATATATCAATTTTAGTCATGTAAAAAAATTATTAAAAAATTTGAAATTCATCTTACATGTTAGGATTAGAAAAATCTAGTAAAAGTAGCACTCCCGACAAACAGACTCATTCCTGATTTACAAGAATAATTTTTAAAATGATTTTTTCAACAATCCAACCGTATGGATGTCAAGATATATCAATTTTATTCATATGAAAAAATTATTAAAAACAATTGAAATCATCTTGCATGTTGGGATTAGAAAAATCTAGTAAAAGTGCCACTCCCGACAACGAGTCTCGTTCCCTATTTACAAGATTAAATTTTTAAAATGATTTTTTCGACGATCCAACCGTAGAGATGTTAAGATATATCAAATTTAGTCATATGCAAAAAATATTAAAAAATTTGAAATTCATCTTGCATGTTAGGATTAGAAAAATCTTGTAAAAGTACCCCTCCCGACAACGAGACTAGTTCCCCAGTTAAAAGATTAATTTTTAAAATAATTTTTTCGACGATCAAACCGTACGGATGTCAAGATATATCAATTTTAGTCATATGAAAAAATTATTAAAAAAATTGAAATTCATTTTGCATGTGAGGATTAGAAAAATCTCGTAAAAGTACCACTCCCGACAACGAGTCTCGTTCCCCATTTACAAGATTAATTTTTAAAATGATTTTTTCGACTATCAAACTGTACGAATGTCAAGATATATCAATTTTAGTCATATGAAAAAATTATTAAAAAATTTGAAATTCATCTTGCCGATTAGGATTAGAAAATTTTAGTAAAAGTACCCCTCCCGACAAAGAGACTCGTTCCCCATTTACAAGATTAATTTTTAAAATCTTTTTTCGATGATCCGACCGTACGGATGTTAAGATAAATCAATTTTAGTCATATGAAAAAACTATTAAAAAATTTAAAATTCATGTTGCATGTCAGGATTAGAAAAATCTAGTAAAAGTACCACTTCCGACAACGAGACTCGTTCCTTATTCACAAGTTAAAGTTTTAAATGATTTTTTCGACGATCCAATCCAACGGATTTTAAGATATATCAATTTTAGTCATTTGAAAAAATTATTAAAATATTTTAAATTTATTTTGCATATCAGGATTAAAAATATCTAGTAAAAGTATAACTCCCAACAACGAGACACGTTCTTGATTTACAAGATAAATCTTTAAAATGATTTTTTAGACGATCCAACCGTACCGATCTTAAGATATATCAATTTTAGTAATGTGAAAAAATTATTAAAAATTTTTAAATTCATCTTGCATGTCAGGATTAGAAAAATCAAGTAAAAGTACCACTTCCGACAACGAGACTCATTCCTGATTTACAAGACTAATTTTTAAAATGATTTTTTCAACAATCCAACCATTCGGATGTCAAGATATATCAATTTTATTCATATGAAAAAATTATTAAAAAAATTTGAAATTAATCTTGCATGTGAGGATTAGAAAAATCTAGTAAAAGTACCACTCCCGACAACGAGTCTCGTTCCCCTTTTACAAGATTAATTTTTAAAATGAATTTTTCGACGATCAAACTGTACGGATGTCAAGATATATCAATTTTAGTCATATGAAAAAATTATTAAAAAAATTTGAAATTCATCTTGCATGTTAGGATTAGAAAAATTTAGTAAAAGTACCCCTCCCGACAACGAGACTCGTTCCCCATTTACAAGATTAATTTTTATAATGTTTTTTCGACGATCCGACGGTACGGATGTGAAGCTATATCAATTTTAATCATACGAAAAAAATATTAAAAAATTTAAAATTCATGTTGCATGTCAAGATTAGAATAATCTAGTAAAAGTACCACTTCCGACAACGAGACTCGTTCCTGATTTACAAGATTAATTTTTATAACAATTTTTTCGACGATCCAACCATACGGATATTAAGATATATCAATTTTAGTCATATGAAAAAACTATTAAAAAATTTAAAATTCATGTTGCATGTCAAGATTAGAAAAATCTAGTAAAAGGACCACTTCCGACAACGAGACTCGTTCCTTATTCACAAGTTAAAGTTTTAAATGATTTTTTCGACGATCCAATCCAACGGATGTTAAGATATATCAATTTTAGTCATTTGAAAAAATTATTAAAATATTTTAAATTTATTTTGCATATCAGGATTAAAAATATCTAGTAAAAGTATAACTCCCAACAACGAGACACGTTCTTGATTTACAAGATAAATCTTTAAAATGATTTTTTAGACGATCCAACCGTACCGATCTTAAGATATATCAATTTTAGTCATGTGAAAAAATTATTAAAAAATTTTAAATTCATCTTGCATGTCAGGATTAGAAAAATCTAGTAAAAGTACCACTCCCGACAACGATACTCATTCCTGATTTGCAAGACTCTTTTTTAAAATGATTCTTTCAACAATCCAACTGTTCGGATGTTAAGATATATCAATTTTATTCATATAAAAAAATTATTAAAAAAATTTCAAATTCATCTTGCATGTGAGGATTATAAAATTTTTAAAAGTACCACTCCCGACAACGAGTCTCGTTCCCCATTTCCAAGATTAATTTTTATAATGATTTTTTCGACGATCTAACCGTATGGATGTTAAGATATATCAATTTTAGTCTTATGAATTGTTTTTAAAAAAAAATTGAAATTAATCTTGCATGACAGGATTCGAAAAATCTAGTAAAAGTATAAGTCCCGAAAACGAGACTCGTTCCTGATTTACAAGTTAAAGTTTTAAATGATTTTTTCGACGATCCAATAAAACGGATGTTAAGATATATCAATTTTAGTCATATGAAAAAATTATTAAATCATTTGAAATTAATTTTGCATGTCAAGATTAAAAAAATCTAGTAAAAGTACCACTCCCAACAACGAGACTCATTCCTGATTTACAAGATTAATTTTTAAAATAATTTTTTTGACAATCCAACCGTACGGATGTTAAGATTATCAATTTTAGTCATGTGAAAAAATTATTAAAAAATTTGAAATTCATCTTACATGTTAGGATTAGAAAAATCTAGTAAAAGTAGCACTCCCGACAAACAAACTCAAGCCTGATTTACAAGAATAATTTTTAAAATGATTTTTTCAACAATCCAACCGTATGGATGTCAAGATATATCAATTTTATTCATATGAAAAAATTATTAAAAACAATTGAAATCATCTTGCATGTTGGGATTAGAAAAATCTAGTAAAAGTGTCACTCCCGACAACGAGTCTCGTTCCCTATTTACAAGATTAAATTTTTAAAATAATTTTTTCGACGATCCAACCGTAGGGATGTTAAGATATATCAAATTTAGTCATATGCAAAAAATATTAAAAAATTTGAAATTCATCTTGCATGTTAGGATTAGAAAAATCTTGTAAAAGTACCCCTCCCGACAACGAGACTAGTTCCCCAGTTAAAAGATTAATTTTTAAAATAATTTTTTCGACGATCAAACCGTACGGATGTCAAGATATATCAATTTTAGTCATATGAAAAAATTATTAAAAAAATTTGAAATTCAGCTTGCATGTGAAGATTAGAAAAATCTCGTAAAAGTACCACTCCCGACAACGAGTCTCGTTCCCCATTTACAAGATTAATTTTTAAAATGATTTTTTCGACTATCAAACTGTACGGATGTCAAGATATATCAATTTTAGTCATATGAAAAAATTATTAAAAAATTTGAAATTCATCTTGCCGATTAGGATTAGAAAATTTTAGTAAAAGTACCACTCCCGACAAAGAGACTTGTTCCCCATTTACAAGATTAATTTTTAAAATCTTTTTTCGATGATCCGACCGTACGGATGTTAAGATAAATCAATTTTAGTCATATGAAAAAACTATTAAAAAATTTAAAATTCATGTTGCATGTCAGGATTAGAAAAATCTAGTAAAAGTACCACTTCCGACAACGAAACTCGTTCCTTATTCACAAGTTAAAGTTTTAAATGATTTTTTAGACGATCCAACCGTACCGATCTTAAGATATATCAATTTTAGTCATGTGAAAAAATTATTAAAAAATTTTAAATTCATCTTGCATGTCAGGATTAGAAAAATCAAGTAAAAGTACCACTTCCGACAACGAGACTCATTCCTGATTTACAAGACTAATTTTTAAAATGATTTTTTCAACAATCCAACCATTCGGATGTCAAGATATATCAATTTTATTCATATGAAAAAATTATTAAAAAAATTTGAAATTAATCTTGCATGTGAGGATTAGAAAAATCTAGTAAAAGTACCACTCCCGACAACGAGTCTCGTTCCCCATTTACAAGATTAATTTTTAAAATGAATTTTTCGACGATCAAACTGTACGGATGTCAAGATATATCAATTTTAGTCATATGAAAAAATTATTAAAAAAATTTGAAATTCATCTTGCATGTTAGGATTAGAAAAATTTAGTAAAAGTACCCCTCCCGACAACGAGACTCGTTCCCCATTTACAAGATTAATTTTTATAATGTTTTTTCGACGATCCGACGGTACGGATGTGAAGCTATATCAATTTTAATCATACGAAAAAAATATTAAAAAATTTAAAATTCATGTTGCATGTCAAGATTAGAATAATCTAGTAAAAGTACCACTTCCGACAACGAGACTCGTTCCTGATTTACAAGATTAATTTTTATAACAATTTTTTCGACGATCCAACCATACGGATATTAAGATATATCAATTTTAGTCATATGAAAAAACTATTAAAAAATTTAAAATTCATGTTGCATGTCAAGATTAGAAAAATCTAGTAAAAGGACCACTTCCGACAACGAGACTCGTTCCTTATTCACAAGTTAAAGTTTTAAATGATTTTTTCGACGATCCAATCCAACGGATGTTAAGATATATCAATTTTAGTCATTTGAAAAAATTATTAAAATATTTTAAATTTATTTTGCATATCAGGATTAAAAATATCTAGTAAAAGTATAACTCCCAACAACGAGACACGTTCTTGATTTACAAGATAAATCTTTAAAATGATTTTTTAGACGATCCAACCGTACCGATCTTAAGATATATCAATTTTAGTCATGTGAAAAAATTATTAAAAAATTTTAAATTCATCTTGCATGTCAGGATTAGAAAAATCTAGTAAAAGTACCACTCCCGACAACGATACTCATTCCTGATTTGCAAGACTAATTTTTAAAATGATTCTTTCAACAATCCAACTGTTCGGATGTTAAGATATATCAATTTTATTCATATAAAAAAATTATTAAAAAAATTTCAAATTCATCTTGCATGTGAGGATTATAAAATTTTTAAAAGTACCACTCCCGACAACGAGTCTCGTTCCCCATTTCCAAGATTAATTTTTATAATGATTTTTTCGACGATCTAACCGTATGGATGTTAAGATATATCAATTTTAGTCTTATGAATTGTTTTTAAAAAAAAATTGAAATTAATCTTGCATGACAGGATTCGAAAAATCTAGTAAAAGTATAAGTCCCGAAAACGAGACTCGTTCCTGATTTACAAGTTAAAGTTTTAAATGATTTTTTCGACGATCCAATAAAACGGATGTTAAGATATATCAATTTTAGTCATATGAAAAAATTATTAAATCATTTGAAATTAATTTTGCATGTCAAGATTAAAAAAATCTAGTAAAAGTACCACTCCCAACAACGAGACTCATTCCTGATTTACAAGATTAATTTTTAAAATAATTTTTTTGACAATCCAACCGTACGGATGTTAAGATTATCAATTTTAGTCATGTGAAAAAATTATTAAAAAATTTGAAATTCATCTTACATGTTAGGATTAGAAAAATCTAGTAAAAGTAGCACTCCCGACAAACAAACTCAAGCCTGATTTACAAGAATAATTTTTAAAATGATTTTTTCAACAATCCAACCGTATGGATGTCAAGATATATCAATTTTATTCATATGAAAAAATTATTAAAAACAATTGAAATCATCTTGCATGTTGGGATTAGAAAAATCTAGTAAAAGTGTCACTCCCGACAACGAGTCTCGTTCCCTATTTACAAGATTAAATTTTTAAAATAATTTTTTCGACGATCCAACCGTAGGGATGTTAAGATATATCAAATTTAGTCATATGCAAAAAATATTAAAAAATTTGAAATTCATCTTGCATGTTAGGATTAGAAAAATCTTGTAAAAGTACCCCTCCCGACAACGAGACTAGTTCCCCAGTTAAAAGATTAATTTTTAAAATAATTTTTTCGACGATCAAACCGTACGGATGTCAAGATATATCAATTTTAGTCATATGAAAAAATTATTAAAAAAATTTGAAATTCAGCTTGCATGTGAAGATTAGAAAAATCTCGTAAAAGTACCACTCCCGACAACGAGTCTCGTTCCCCATTTACAAGATTAATTTTTAAAATGATTTTTTCGACTATCAAACTGTACGGATGTCAAGATATATCAATTTTAGTCATATGAAAAAATTATTAAAAAATTTGAAATTCATCTTGCCGATTAGGATTAGAAAATTTTAGTAAAAGTACCACTCCCGACAAAGAGACTTGTTCCCCATTTACAAGATTAATTTTTAAAATCTTTTTTCGATGATCCGACCGTACGGATGTTAAGATAAATCAATTTTAGTCATATGAAAAAACTATTAAAAAATTTAAAATTCATGTTGCATGTCAGGATTAGAAAAATCTAGTAAAAGTACCACTTCCGACAACGAAACTCGTTCCTTATTCACAAGTTAAAGTTTTAAATGATTTTTTAGACGATCCAACCGTACCGATCTTAAGATATATCAATTTTAGTCATGTGAAAAAATTATTAAAAAATTTTAAATTCATCTTGCATGTCAGGATTAGAAAAATCAAGTAAAAGTACCACTTCCGACAACGAGACTCATTCCTGATTTACAAGACTAATTTTTAAAATGATTTTTTCAACAATCCAACCATTCGGATGTCAAGATATATCAATTTTATTCATATGAAAAAATTATTAAAAAAATTTGAAATTAATCTTGCATGTGAGGATTAGAAAAATCTAGTAAAAGTACCACTCCCGACAACGAGTCTCGTTCCCCATTTACAAGATTAATTTTTAAAATGAATTTTTCGACGATCAAACTGTACGGATGTCAAGATATATCAATTTTAGTCATATGAAAAAATTATTAAAAAAATTTGAAATTCATCTTGCATGTTAGGATTAGAAAAATTTAGTAAAAGTACCCCTCCCGACAACGAGACTCGTTCCCCATTTACAAGATTAATTTTTATAATGTTTTTTTCGACGATCCGACGGTACGGATGTGAAGCTATATCAATTTTAATCATACGAAAAAAATATTAAAAAATTTAAAATTCATGTTGCATGTCAAGATTAGAATAATCTAGTAAAAGTACCACTTCCGACAACGAGACTCGTTCCTGATTTACAAGATTAATTTTTATAACAATTTTTTCGACGATCCAACCATACGGATATTAAGATATATCAATTTTAGTCATATGAAAAAACTATTAAAAAATTTAAAATTCATGTTGCATGTCAAGATTAGAAAAATCTAGTAAAAGGACCACTTCCGACAACGAGACTCGTTCCTTATTCACAAGTTAAAGTTTTAAATGATTTTTTCGACGATCCAATCCAACGGATGTTAAGATATATCAATTTTAGTCATTTGAAAAAATTATTAAAATATTTTAAATTTATTTTGCATATCAGGATTAAAAATATCTAGTAAAAGTATAACTCCCAACAACGAGACACGTTCTTGATTTACAAGATAAATCTTTAAAATGATTTTTTAGACGATCCAACCGTACCGATCTTAAGATATATCAATTTTAGTCATGTGAAAAAATTATTAAAAAATTTTAAATTCATCTTGCATGTCAGGATTAGAAAAATCTAGTAAAAGTACCACTCCCGACAACGATACTCATTCCTGATTTGCAAGACTAATTTTTAAAATGATTCTTTCAACAATCCAACTGTTCGGATGTTAAGATATATCAATTTTATTCATATAAAAAAATTATTAAAAAAATTTCAAATTCATCTTGCATGTGAGGATTATAAAATTTTTAAAAGTACCACTCCCGACAACGAGTCTCGTTCCCCATTTCCAAGATTAATTTTTATAATGATTTTTTCGACGATCTAACCGTATGGATGTTAAGATATATCAATTTTAGTCTTATGAATTGTTTTTAAAAAAAAATTGAAATTAATCTTGCATGACAGGATTCGAAAAATCTAGTAAAAGTATAAGTCCCGAAAACGAGACTCGTTCCTGATTTACAAGTTAAAGTTTTAAATGATTTTTTCGACGATCCAATAAAACGGATGTTAAGATATATCAATTTTAGTCATATGAAAAAATTATTAAATCATTTGAAATTCATTTTGCATGTCAAGATTAAAAAAATCTAGTAAAAGTACCACTCCCAACAACGAGACTCATTCCTGATTTACAAGATTAATTTTTAAAATAATTTTTTTGACAATCCAACCGTACGGATGTTAAGATTATCAATTTTAGTCATGTGAAAAAATTATTAAAAAATTTGAAATTCATCTTACATGTTAGGATTAGAAAAATCTAGTAAAAGTAGCACTCCCGACAAACAAACTCATTCCTGATTTACAAGAATAATTTTTAAAATGATTTTTTCAACAATCCAACCGTATGGATGTCAAGATATATCAATTTTATTCATATGAAAAAATTATTAAAAACAATTGAAATCATCTTGCATGTTGGGATTAGAAAAATCTAGTAAAAGTGTCACTCCCGACAACGAGTCTCGTTCCCTATTTACAAGATTAAATTTTTAAAATAATTTTTTTGACGATCCAACCGTAGGGATGTTAAGATATATCAAATTTAGTCATATGCAAAAAATATTAAAAAATTTGAAATTCATCTTGCATGTTAGGATTAGAAAAATCTTGTAAAAGTACCCCTCCCGACAACGAGACTAGTTCCCCAGTTAAAAGATTAATTTTTAAAATAATTTTTTCGACGATCAAACCGTACGGATGTCAAGATATATCAATTTTAGTCATATGAAAAAATTATTAAAAAATTTGAAATTCAGCTTGCATGTGAAGATTAGAAAAATCTCGTAAAAGTACCACTCCCGACAACGAGTCTCGTTCCCCATTTACAAGATTAATTTTTAAAATGATTTTTTTCGACTATCAAACTGTACGGATGTCAAGATATATCAATTTTAGTCATATGAAAAAATTATTAAAAAATTTGAAATTCATCTTGCCGATTAGGATTAGAAAATTTTAGTAAAAGTACCCCTCCCGACAAAGAGACTCGTTCCCCATTTACAAGATTAATTTTTAAAATCTTTTTTCGATGATCCGACCGTACGGATGTTAAGATAAATCAATTTTAGTCATATGAAAAAACTATTAAAAAATTTAAAATTCATGTTGCATGTCAGGATTAGAAAAATCTAGTAAAAGTACCACTTCCGACAACGAGACTCGTTCCTTAATCACAAGTTAAAGTTTTAAATGATTTTTTAGACGATCCAACCGTACCGATCTTAAGATATATCAATTTTAGTCATGTGAAAAAATTATTAAAAAATTTTAAATTCATCTTGCATGTCAGGATTAGAAAAATCAAGTAAAAGTACCACTTCCGACAACGAGACTCATTCCTGATTTACAAGACTAATTTTTAAAATGATTTTTTCAACAATCCAACCATTCGGATGTCAAGATATATCAATTTTATTCATATGAAAAAATTATTAAAAAAATTTGAAATTAATCTTGCATGTGAGGATTAGAAAAATCTAGTAAAAGTACCACTCCCGACAACGAGTCTCGTTCCCCATTTACAAGATTAATTTTTAAAATGAATTTTTTGACGATCAAACTGTACGGATGTCAAGATATATCAATTTTAGTCATATGAAAAAATTATTAAAAAAATTTGAAATTCATCTTGCATGTTAGGATTAGAAAAATTTAGTAAAAGTACCCCTCCCGACAACGAGACTCGTTCCCCATTTACAAGATTAATTTTTATAATGTTTTTTCGACGATCCGACCGTACGGATGTGAAGCTATATCAATTTTAATCATACGAAAAAAATATTGAAAAATTTAAAATTCATGTTGCATGTCAAGATTAGAATAATCTAGTAAAAGTACCACTTCCGACAACGAGACTCGTTCCTGATTTACAAGATTAATTTTTATAACAATTTTTTCGACGATCCAACCATACGGATATTAAGATATATCAATTTTAGTAATATGAAAAAATTATTCAAAAATTTGAAATTCACCTTGCATGTCAGGATTAGAAAAATCTAGTAAAAGTACAACTCCCGACAACGAGACGCGTTCCTAATTTACAAGATTAATTTTTAAAATGATTTTTTTCAAAGATCCAACCGTACGGATGTTAAGATATATCAATTTTAGTCATGTGAAAAAATTATTAAAAAACATGAAATTCATCTTGCATGTCAGGATTAGAAAAATCTAGTAAAAGTACCACTCCCGAGAACGGGACTCGTTTCTGATTTACAAGATTAATTTTTTAAATAATTTTTTTGATTATCCAACCGTACAGATGTTAAGATATATCAATTTTAGTCATTTGAAAAAATTATTAAAAAATTTTAAATTCATCTTGAATGTCAGTATTAGAAAAATCAAGTAAAAGTACCACTGCCGACAACGAGACTCATTCATGATTTACAAGACTAATTTTTAAAATTATTTTTTCAACAATCCAACCGTACGGATGTCAAGATATATCACTTTTATTCATATGAAAAAATTTGAAATTCAGCTTGCATGTGAGGATTAGAAAAATATAGTTAAAGTACCACTCCCGACAACGAGTCTCGTTCCCCATTTACAAGATTAATTTTTTAAAATGATTTTTTTGTCGATCCAACCGTACGGATGTTAAGATATATCAATTTTAGTCATATGAAAATAATATTAAAAAATTTGAAATTCATCTTGCACGTCAAGATTAGAAAAATCCTGTAAAAGTACCCCTCATGACAACAAGACTAGTTCCCCATTTACAAGATTAAATCAAATTATACAGATGTCAAGATATATCAATTTTAGTCATATGAAAAAATTATTAAAAAATTTGAAATTCATCTTGCCGATTAGGATTAGAAAATTTTAGTAAAAGTACCCCTCCCGACAATGAGACTCGTTCCCCATTTACAAGATTAATTTTTAAAATCTTTTTCGATGATCCGACCGTACGGATGTTAAGATAAATCAATTTTAGTCATATGAAAAAACTATTAAAAAATTTAAAATTCATGTTGCATGTCAGGATTAGAAAAATCTAGTAAAAGTACCACTCCCGACAACGGGACTCATTCCTGATTTGCAAGACTAATTTTTAAAATAATTTTTTCAACAATCCAACTGTTCGGATGTCAAGATATATCAATTTTATTCATATAAAAAAATTATTAAAAAAATTGAAATTCATCTTGCATGTGAGTATTAGAAAAATCTAGTAAAAGTACCACTCCTGACAACGAGTCTCGTTCCCCATTTACAAGATTAATTTTTATAATGATTTTTTCGACGATCCAACCGTACGGATGTTAAGATATATCAATTTTAGTCTTATGAATTTTTTTAAAAAAAAATTAAAATTAATATTGCATGACAGGATTCGAAAAATCTAGTAAAAGTACCAGTTCCGAAAATGAGACTCGTTCCTGATTTACAAGTTAAAGTTTTAAATGATTTTTTCGACGATCCAATAAAACGGATGTTAAGATATATCAATTTTAGTCATATGAAAAAATTATTAAATCATTTGAAATTCATTTTGCATGTCAAGATTAAAAAAATCTAGTAAAAGTACCACTCCCAACAACGAGACTCATTCCTGATTTACAAGATTAATTTATAAAATAATTTTTTTGACAATCCAACCGTACGGATGTTAAGATTATCAATTTTAGTCATGTGAAAAAATTATTAAAAAATTTGAAATTCATCTTACATGTTAGGATTAGAAAAATCTAGTAAAAGTAGCACTCCCGACAAACAAACTCATTCCTGATTTACAAGAATAATTTTTAAAATGATTTTTTCAACAATCCAACCGTATGGATGTCAAGATATATCAATTTTATTTATATGAAAAAATTATTAAAAACAATTGAAATCATCTTGCATGTTGGGATTAGAAAAATCTAGTAAAAATGTCACTCCCGACAACGAGTCTCGTTCCCTATTTACAAGATTAAATTTTTAAAATAATTTTTTCGACGATCCAACCGTAGGGATGTTAAGATATATCAAATTTAGTCATATGCAAAAAATATTAAAAATTTTGAAATTCATCTTGCATGTTAGGATTAGAAAAATCTTGTAAAAGTACCCCTCCCGACAACGAGACTAGTTCCCCAGTTAAAAGATTAATTTTTAAAATAATTTTTTCGACGATCAAACCGTACGGATGTCAAGATATATCAATTTTAGTCATATGAAAAAATTATTAAAAAATTTGAAATTCAGCTTGCATGTGAAGATTAGAAAAATCTTGTAAAAGTACCACTCCCGACAACGAGTCTCGTTCCCCATTTACAAGATTAATTTTTAAAATGATTTTTTCGACTATCAAACTGTACGGATGTCAAGATATATCAATTTTAGTCATATGAAAAAATTATTAAAAAATTTGAAATTCATCTTGCCGATTAGGATTAGAAAATTTTAGTAAAAGTACCCCTCCCGACAAAGAGACTCGTTCCCCATTTACAAGATTAATTTTTAAAATCTTTTTTCGATGATCCGACCGTACGGATGTTAAGATAAATCAATTTTAGTCATATGAAAAAACTATTAAAAAATTTAAAATTCATGTTGCATGTCAGGATTAGAAAAATCTAGTAAAAGTACCACTTCCGACAACGAGACTCGTTCCTTATTCACAAGTTAAAGTTTTAAATGATTTTTTAGACGATCCAACCGTACCGATCTTAAGATATATCAATTTTAGTCATGTGAAAAAATTATTAAAAAATTTTAAATTCATCTTGCATGTCAGGATTAGAAAAATCAAGTAAAAGTACCACTTCCGACAACGAGACTCATTCCTGATTTACAAGACTAATTTTTAAAATGATGTTTTCAACAATCCAACCATTCGGATGTCAAGATATATCAATTTTATTCATATGAAAAAATTATTAAAAAAATTTGAAATTAATCTTGCATGTGAGGATTAGAAAAATCTAGTAAAAGTACCACTCCCGACAACGAGTCTCGTTCCCCATTTACAAGATTAATTTTTAAAATGAATTTTTCGACGATCAAACTGTACGGATGTCAAGATATATCAATTTTAGTCATATGAAAAAATTATTAAAAAAATTTGAAATTCATCTTGCATGTTAGGATTAGAAAAATTTAGTAAAAGTACCCCTCCCGACAACGAGACTCGTTCCCCATTTACAAGATTAATTTTTATAATGTTTTTTCGACGATCCGACCGTACGGATGTGAAGCTATATCAATTTTAATCATACGAAAAAAATATTGAAAAATTTAAAATTCATGTTGCATGTCAAGATTAGAATAATCTAGTAAAAGTACCACTTCCGACAACGAGACTCGTTCCTGATTTACAAGATTAATTTTTATAACAATTTTTTCGACGATCCAACCATACGGATATTAAGATATATCAATTTTAGTAATATGAAAAAATTATTCAAAAATTTGAAATTCACCTTGCATGTCAGGATTAGAAAAATCTAGTAAAAGTACAACTCCCGACAACGAGACGCGTTCCTAATTTACAAGATTAATTTTTAAAATGATTTTTTTCAAAGATCCAACCGTACGGATGTTAAGATATATCAATTTTAGTCATGTGAAAAAATTATTAAAAAACATGAAATTCATCTTGCATGTCAGGATTAGAAAAATCTAGTAAAAGTACCACTCCCGAGAACGGGACTCGTTTCTGATTTACAAGATTAATTTTTTAAATAATTTTTTTGATTATCCAACCGTACAGATGTTAAGATATATCAATTTTAGTCATTTGAAAAAATTATTAAAAAATTTTAAATTCATCTTGAATGTCAGTATTAGAAAAATCAAGTAAAAGTACCACTGCCGACAACGAGACTCATTCATGATTTACAAGACTAATTTTTAAAATTATTTTTTCAACAATCCAACCGTACGGATGTCAAGATATATCACTTTTATTCATATGAAAAAATTTGAAATTCAGCTTGCATGTGAGGATTAGAAAAATATAGTAAAAGTACCACTCCCGACAACGAGTCTCGTTCCCCATTTACAAGATTAATTTTTTAAAATGATTTTTTTGTCGATCCAACCGTACGGATGTTAAGATATATCAATTTTAGTCATATGAAAATAATATTAAAAAATTTGAAATTCATCTTGCACGTCAAGATTAGAAAAATCCTGTAAAAGTACCCCTCATGACAACAAGACTAGTTCCCCATTTACAAGATTAAATCAAATTATACAGATGTCAAGATATATCAATTTTAGTCATATGAAAAAATTATTAAAATATTTGAAATTCATCTTGCCGATTAGGATTAGAAAATTTTAGTAAAAGTACCCCTCCCGACAATGAGACTCGTTCCCCATTTACAAGATTAATTTTTAAAATCTTTTTCGATGATCCGACCGTACGGATGTTAAGATAAATCAATTTTAGTCATATGAAAAAACTATTAAAAAATTTAAAATTCATGTTGCATGTCAGGATTAGAAAAATCTAGTAAAAGTACCACTCCCGACAACGGGACTCATTCCTGATTTGCAAGACTAATTTTTAAAATAATTTTTTCAACAATCCAACTGTTCGGATGTCAAGATATATCAATTTTATTCATATAAAAAAATTATTAAAAAAATTGAAATTCATCTTGCATGTGAGTATTAGAAAAATCTAGTAAAAGTACCACTCCTGACAACGAGTCTCGTTCCCCATTTACAAGATTAATTTTTATAATGATTTTTTCGACAATCCAACCGTACGGATGTTAAGATATATCAATTTTAGTCTTATGAATTTTTTTTTAAAAAAATTAAAATTAATATTGCATGACAGGATTCGAAAAATCTAGTAAAAGTACCAGTTCCGAAAACGAGACTCGTTCCTGATTTACAAGTTAAAGTTTTAAATGATTTTTTCGACGATCCAATCAAACGGATGTTAAGATATATTAATTTTAGTCATATGAAAAAATTATTAAATCATTTGAAATTCATTTTGCATGTTAGGATTAAAAAAATCTAGTAAAAGTAGCACTCCCGACAAACAGACTCATTCCTGATTTACAAGACTAATTTTTAAAATGATTTTTTCAACAATCCAACCGTACGGATGTCAAGATATATCTATTTTATTCATATGAAAAAATTATTAAAAAAATTTGAAATTCATCTTGCCTGTGAGGATTAGAAAAATCTAGTAAAAGTACCACTCCCGACAACGAGTCTCGTTCCCCATTTACAAGATTAATTTTTAAAATGAATTTTTCGACGATCAAACCGTACGGATGTCAAGATATATCAATTTTAGTCATATGAAAAAATTATTAAAAAAATTGAAATTAATCTTGCATGTTAGGATTAGAAAAATTTAGTAAAACTACCCCTCCCGACAACGAGACTCGTTCCCCATTTACAAGATTAATTTTTTAAATGTTTTTTTGACGATCCGACCGTATGGACGTTAAGATATATCAATTTTAGTCATGTTAAAAAATTATTCAAAAATTTGAAATTCACCTTGCATGTCAGGATTAGAAAAATCTAGTAAAAGTACAACTCCCGACAACGAGACGCGTTCCTGAATTACAAGATTAATTTTAAAAATGATTTTTTTCGATGATCCAACCGTACGAATGTTAAGATATATCAATTTTAGTCATATGAAAAAATTATTGAAAAATTTGAAATTTACCTTGCATGTCAGGATTAGAAAAATCTAGTAAAAGTACAACTCCCAACAACGAGACACGTTCCTGATTTACAAGATTAATTTTTTAAATGATTTTTTTCGACGATCCAACCTTACGAATGTTAAGATATATCAATTTTAGTCATGTGAAAAAATTATTAAAAAACTTGAAATTCATCTTGCATGTCGGGATTAGAAAAATCTAGTAAAAGTACCACTCCCGACAACGAAACTCGTTCCTGATTTACAAGATAAATTTTTAAAATGATATTTTTGATGATCCAACCGGAAGGATGTTAAGATATATCAATTTTAGTCATATGAATTTTTTTAAAAAAAATTGAAATTCATCTTGCATGACAGGATTAGAAAAATCTAGTAAAAGTATTAGTCCCGACAACGAGACTCATTCTTGATTTACAAGTTAAAGTTTTAAATGATTTTTTCGACGATCTAATCGAACAGATGTTAAGATATATCAATTTTATTCATATGAAAAAATTATTAAAATATTTTAAATTCATTTTGCATGTCAGGATTAAAAATATCTAGTAAAAGTACCAATCCCAACAACAAGACTCGTTCCTGATTTACGAGATTAATCTTTAAAATGTTTTTTTTGATGATCTAACTGTACCGATCTTAAGATATATCAATTTTATTCATATGAATAAATTATTAAAAAAATTTGAAACTCATCTTGCATGTGAGGATTAGAAAAATCTAGTAAAAGTACCACTCCCGACAACGAGTCTCATTCCCCATTTACAAGATTAATTTTCTAAATAAATTTTTCGACGATCAAACCGTACGGCTGTCATGATATATCAATTTTAGTCATATGAAAAAATTATTAAAAAAATTTGAAATTCATCTTGCATGTTAGGATTAGAAAAATTTAGTAAAAGTACCCCTCCCGACAACGAGACTCGTTCCCCATTTACAAGATTAATTTTTAAAATAATGTTTCGACGATCCGACCGTACGGATTTGAAGCTATATCAATTTTAATCATACGAAAAAAATATTAAAAAATTTAAAATTCATGTTGCATGTCATGATTAAAATAATCTAGTAAAAGTACCACTCCCGACAACGAAACTCGTTCCTGATTTATAAGATTAATTTTTATAATGATTTTTTCGACGATCCAACCGTACGGATATTAAGATATATCAATTTTAGTAATATGAAAAAATTATTCAAAAATTTGAAATTCACCTTGCATGTCAGGATTAGAAAAATCTAGTAAAAGTACAACTCCCGACAACGAAACGCGTTCCTAATTTACAAGATTAATTTTTAAAATGATTTTTTTCAAAGATCCAACCGTATGGATGTTAAGATATATCAATTTTAGTCATGTGAAAAAATTATTAAAAAACTTGAAATTCATCTTGCATGTCAGGATTAGAAAAATCTAGTAAAAGTACCACTCCCGACAACGGGACTCGTTTCTGATTTACAAGATTAATTTTTGAAATAATTTTTTTGATGATCCAAACGTACGGATGTTAAGATATATCAAATTTAGTCATATGAAAAAAATATTAAAAAATTTGAAATTCATCTTGCATGTCAAGATTAGAAAAATCTTGTAAATATACCCCTCTTGACAACGAGACTAGTTCCCCATTTACAAGATTAATTTTTAAAATGATTGTTTCGACGATCAAACTGTACGGACGTCACGATATATTGATTTTAGTCATATGAAAAAATTATTAAAAAATTTGAAATTCTTCTTGCCGATTAGGATTAGAAAAATTTAGTAAAAGTACCCCTCCCGACAACGAAACTCGTTCCCCATTTACAAGATTAATTTTTAAAATCTTTTTTCAATGATCCGACCGTACGGATCTTAAGATAAATCAATTTTAGTCATATGAAAAAACTATTAAAAAATTTAAAATTCATGTTGCATGTTAGGATTATAAAAATCTAGTAAAAGTACCACTCCTAACAACGAGACTCGTTCCTGATTTACAAGATTAATTTTTATAATGATTTTTTCGACGATCCAACCGTACGGATGTTAAGATATATCAATTTTAGTCATATTAAAAAAATTATTAAAAAACTTGAAATTCATCTTGCATGTGAGGATTAGAAAAATCTAGTAAAAGTATCACTCCCGACAACGAGACTCGTTCCTGATTTACAAGATAAATTTTTTAAAATGATATTTTCGATGATCCAACCGGACGGATGTTAAGATATATCAATTTTATTCATATGAATTTTTTAAAAAAAATTTGAAATTCATCTTGCATGACACGATTAGAAAAATCTAGTAAAAGTATCAATCCCAACAACGAGACTCGTTCCTGATTTACAAGTTAAAGTTTTAAATGATTTTTTCGACGATCCAATCGAACGGATGTTAAGATATATCAATTTTAGTCATATTAAAAAATTATTAAAATATTTTAAATTCATTTTGCATGTCAGTATTAAAAAAATCTAGTAAAAGTACAACTCCCGACAACGAAACTCGTTCCTGATTTACAAGATTAATTTTTATAATGATTTTTTCGAAGATCCAACCGTACGGATATTAAGATATATCAATTTTAGTAATATGAAAAAAATATTCAAAAATTTGAAATTCACCTTGCATGTCAGGATTAGAAAAATCTAGTAAAAGTACAACTCCCGACAACGAGACGCGTTCCTAATTTACAAGATTAATTTTTAAAATGATTTTTTTCAAAGATCCAACCGTATGGATGTTAAGATATATCAATTTTAGTCATGTGAAAAAATTATTAAAAAACTTGAAATTCATCTTGCATGTCAGGATTAAAAAAATCTAGTAAAAGTACCACTCCCGACAACGGGACTCATTTCTGATTTACAAGATTAATTTTTAAAATAATTTTTTTGATGATCCAACCGTACAGATGTTAAGATATATCAATTTCATTTTCCTACAAGCAAGTCTTTCTTTCGCGAAGTAGTCATGTGAAAAAATTATTAAAAAATTTGAAATTCATCTTGCATGTCAGGATTAGAAAAATCAAGTAAAAGTACCACTCCCGACAACGAGACTCATTCCTGATTTACAAGACTAATTTTTAAAATGAATTTTTCCACAATCCAACCTTACGGATGTCAAAATATATCAATTTTATTCATATGAAAAAATTATTAAAAAAAATTGAAATTCATCTTGCATGTGAGGATTAGAAAAATCAAGTAAAAGTACAACTCCCAACAACGAGTCTCGTTCCCCAATTACAAGATTAATTTTTTAAAATGATTTTTTTGACAATCCAACCGTACGGATGTTAAGATATATCAAATTTAGTCATATGAAAAAAATATCAAAAATTTTAGAAATTCATCTTGCATGTCAAGATTAGAAAAATCTTGTAAAAGTACCCCTCCCGGCAACGAGACTAGTTCCCCATTTACAAGATTAATTTTTAAAATGATTTTTTGGATGATCAAACCGTACGGATGTCAAGATATATCAATTTTAGTCATATGAAAAAATTATTAAAAAATATGAAATTCATCTTGCCGATTAGGCTTAGAAAAAATTAGTAAAAGTACCCCTCCCGAAAACTAGACTCGTTCCCCATTTACAAGATTAATTTTTAAAATCTTTTGTCGATGATCCGACCATACAGATGTTGAGTTTAATCAATTTTAGTCATATAAAAAAAATTAAAATTCATGTTGCCTGTTAAGTTTAGAAAAATCTAGTAAAAGTAACACTCCCGACAACGAGACTCGTTCCTGATTTACAAGATTAATTTTTATAATGATTTTTTCGACGATCCAACCGTACAGATGTTAAGATATATCAATTTTAGTTATATGAAAAAATTGTTAAAAAACTTGAAATTCATCTTGCATGTGAGGATTAGAAAAATCTAGTAAAAGTACCACTTCCGACAACGAGACTCGTTCCTGATTTACAAGATAAATTTTTAAAATGATTTTTTCGATGATCCAACCGGACGGATGTTAAGATATATCAATTTTATTCATATGATTTTTTTAAAAAAAAATTTGAAATTCATCTTGCATGACACGATTAGAAAAATCTAGTAAAAGTACGAGTCGTGACAACGAGGCTCGTTCCTGATTTACAAGTTAAAGTTTTAAATGATTTTTTCGACGATCCAATCAAACGGATGTTAAGATGTATCAATTTTAATCATATGAAAAAATTATTAAATCATTTGAAATTCATTTTGCATGTCAGGATTAAAAAAATCTAGTAAAAGTACCACTCCCAACAACGGGACTCATTCCTGATTTATAAGATTAATTTTAAAATGATTTTTTTGACAATCCAACCGTACGGATGTTAAGATATATCAATTTTAGTCATGTGAAAAAATTATTAAAAAATTTGAAATTCATCTTACATGTTAGGATTAGAAAAATCTAGTAAAAGTACCACTCCCGACAAACAGACTCATTCCTGATTTACAAGACTAATTTTTAAAATCATTTTTTCAGCAATCCAACCATACGGATGTCAAGATATATCAATTTTATTCATATGAAAAAATTATTAAAAAAATTTGAAATTCAGATTGCATGTGAGGATTAGAAAAATCTAGTAAAAGTACCACTCCCAACAACGGGTCTCGTTCCCCATTTACAAGATTAATTTTTTTAAATGATTTTTTCGACGATCCAACCGTACGGATGTTAAGATATATCAAATTTAGTCATATGAAAAAAATATTAAAAAATTTGAAATTCATCTTGCATGTCAAGATTAGAAAAATCTTGTAAAAGTACCCCTCTTGATAATGAGACTAGTTCCCCATTTACAAGATTAATTTTTAAATTGATTTTTTCGACGATCAAACTGTACGGATGTCACGATACATCAATTTTAGTCATATGAAAAATTATTAAAAAATTTGAAATTCATCTTGCCGATTACGATTAGAAAAATTTAGTGAAAGTACCCCTCCCGACAACGAGACTCGTTCCCCATTTACAAGATTAATTTTTAAAATATTTTTTCGATGATCCGACCGTACGGATGTCAAGATAAATCAATTTTAGTGATATGAAAAAACTATTAAAAAATTTAAAATTCATGTTGCATGTCAGGATTAGAAAAATCTAGTAAAAGTACCACTCCCAATAACGAGACTCGTTCCTGATTTACAGGATTAATTTTTATAACGATTTTTTCGACGATCCAACCGTACGGATTTTAAGATATATCAATTTTAGTCTTATGAAAAAATTATTAAAAAACTTAAAATTCATCTTGCATGTGAGGATTAGAAAAATCTAGTAAAAGTACCACTCCCGACAACGAGACTCGTTCCTGATTTACAAGATAAATTTTTAAAATGATATTTTCGATGATCCAACCGGACGGATGTAAAGATATATCAATTTTATTCATATGAATTTTTTTAAAAAAATTTGAAATTCATCTTGCATGACACGATTAGAAAAATCTAGTAAAAGTATCAGTTCCAACAACGAGACTTCTTCCTGATTTACAAGTTAAACTTTTAAATAATTTTTTCGACGATCCAATCAAAAGGATGTTAAGATATATCAATTTTAGTCATATGAAAAAATTATTAAAATATTTTAAATTCATTTTGCATGTAAATATTAAAAAAATCTAGTAAAAGTACCACTCCCAACAACGAGACTCGTTCCTGATTTACAAGATTAATTTTTAAAATGATTTTTTTGACGATCCAACCGTACGGATGTTAAGATATATCAATTTTAGTCATGTGAAAAAATTATTAAAAAATTTGAAATTCATCTTGCATGTCAGGATTAGAAAAATCTAGTAAAAGTATCACTCCCGACAACGAGACTCGTTCCATATTTACAAGAATAATTTTTAAAATGATTTTTTCAACATTCCAACCGTAGGAATGTCAATATATATCAATTTTATTCATATGAAAAAATTATTAAAAAATTTGAAATTCATCTTGCATGTGAGGATTAGAAAAATCTAGGAAACGTACCACTCCCGACAATGAGTCTCGTTCCCCATTTACAAGATTATTTTTTAAAATAATTTTTTCGACGATCCAACCGTACGGATGTTAAGATATATCAAATTTAGTCATACGAAAAAAATATTAAAAAATTTGAAATTCATCTTGCATGTCAGGATTAGAAAAATCTTGTAAAAGTACCCCTTCCGACAACGAGACTAGTTCCCCATTTACAAGATTAATTTTTAAAATGATATTTTCGATGATTCAACCGGACGGATGTTAAGATATATCAATTTTATTCATATGATTTTTTTAAAAAAATTTGAAATTCATCTTGCATGACACGATTAGAAAAATCTAGTAAAAGTACCAGTCCTAACAACGAGACTCGTTCCTGATTTACAAGTAAAAGTTTTAAATGATTTTTTCGACGATCCAATCAAACGGATGTTAAGATGTATCAATTTTAGTCATATGAAAAAATTATTAAATCATTTGAAATTCATTTTGCATGTCGGGATTAAAAAAATCTAGTAAAAGTACCACTCCCAACAACGGGACTCATTCCTGATTTATAAGATTAATTTTAAAATGACTTTTTTGACAATCCAACCGTACGGATGTTAAGATATATCAATTTTAGTCATGTGAAAAAATTATTAAAAAATTTGAAATTCATCTTACGTGTTAGGATTAGAAAAATCTAGTAAAAGTACCACTCCCGACAAACAGACTCATTCCTGATTTACAAGACTAATTTTTAAAATCATTTTTTTAACAATCCAACCGTACGGATGTCAAGATATATCAATTTTATTCATATGAAAAAATTATTAAAAAAATTTGAAATTCAGCTTGCATGTGAGGATTAGAAAAATCTAGTAAAAGTACCACTCCCGACAACGGGTCTCGTTCCCCATTTACAAGATTAATTTTTTAAAATGATTTTTTCGACGATCCAACCGTACGGATGTTAAGAAATATCAAATTTAGTCATATGAAAAAAATATTAAAAAATTTGAAATTCATCTTGCATGTCAAGATTAGAAAAATCTTGTAAAAGTACCCCACCTGACAACGAGACTACTTCCCCATTTACAAGATTAATTTTTAAAATGATATTTTCGACGATCAAACTGTACGGATGTCACGATTTATCAATTTTAGTCATTAGAAAAAATTATTAAAAAATTTGAAATTCATCTTGTCGATTACGATTAGAAAAATTTAGTAAAAGTACCCCTCCCGACAACGAGACTCGTTCCCCATTTACAAGATTAATTTTTAAAATCTTTTTTCGATGATCCGACCGTATGGATGTTAAGATAAATCAATTTTAGTCATATGAAAAAATTATTAAAAAATTTGAAATTCATCTTGCATGTGAGATTAGAAAAATCTAGGAAACGTACCACTCCCGACAACGAGTCTCGTTTCCCATTTACAAGATTATTTTTTAAAATAATTTTTTCGACGATCCAACCATACGGATGTTAAGATATATCAAATTTAGTCATACGAAAAAAATATTAAAAAATTTGAAATTCATATTGCATGTCAGGATTAGAAAAATCTTGTAAAAGTACCCCTCTCGACAATGAGACTAGTTCCCCATTTACAAGAATAATTTTTAAAATGGTATTTTCGATGATCCAACCGGACGGATGTTAAGATATATCAATTTTATTCATATGATTTTTTTAAAAAAAATTGAAATTCATCTTGCATGACATGATTAGAAAAATCTAGTAAAAGTACCAGTCTTGACAACGAGACTCGTTCCTGATTTACAAGTTAAAGTTTTAAATGATTTTTTCAACGATCCAATCAAATGGATGTTAAGATATATCAATTTTAGTCATATGATAAAATTATTAAATCATTTGAAATTCATTTTGCATGTCAGGATTAAAAAAATCTAGTAAAAGTACCACTCCCAACAACGGGACTCATTCCTGATTTATAAGATTAATTTGAAAATGATTTTTTTGACTATCCAACCGTACGGATGTTAAGATATATCAATTTTAGTCATGTGAAAAAATTATTAAAAAATTTGAAATTCATCTTACATGTTAGGATTAGAAAAATCTAGTAAAAGTACCACTCCCGACAAACAGACTCATTCCTGATTTACAAGACTAATTTTTAAAATCAATTTTTCACCAATCCAACCGTACGGATATCAAGATATATCAATTTTATTCATATGAAAAAATTATTAAAAAAATTTGAAATTCAGCTTGCATGTGAGGATTAGAAAAATCTAGTAAAAGTACCACTCCCGATAACTGGTCTCGTTCCCCATTTACAAGATTAATTTTTTAAAATGATTTTTTCGATGATCCAACCGTACGGATGTTAAGATATATCAAATTTAGTCATATGAAAAAAATATTAAAAAATTTGAAATTCATCTTGCATGTCAAGATTAGAAAAATCTTGTAAAAGTACCCCTCCTGACAACGAGACTAGTTCCCCATTTACAAGATTAATTTTTAAAATGATTTTTTCGATGATCAAACTGTACGGATGTCACGATATATCAATTTTAGTCATATGAAAAAATTATTAAAAAATTTGAAATTCATCTTGCCGATTACGATTAGAAAAATTTAGTAAAAGTATCCCTCCCGACAACGAGACTCGTTCCCCATTCACAAGATTAATTTTTAAAATCTTTTTTCGATGATCCAACCGTACGGATGTTAAGATAAATCAATTTTAGTCATATGAAAAAATTATTAAAAAATTTGAAATTCATCTTGCATGTGAGGATTAGAAAAATCTAGGAAACGTACCACTCCCGACAACGAGTCTCGTTCCCCATTTACAAGTTTATTTTTTAAAATAATTTTTTTGACGATCCAACCATACGGATGTTAAGATATATCAAATTTAGTCATACGAAAAAAATATTAAAAAATTTAAAATTCATCTTGAATGTCAGGATTTGAAAAATCTTGTAAAAGTACCCCTCCCGACAGCGAGACTAGTTCCCCATTTACAAGATTAATTTTTAAAAAGGTATTTTCGATGATCCATCCAGACGGATGATAAGATATATCAATTTTATTCATATGATTTTTTTAAAAAAATTTGAAATTCATCTTGCATGACACGATTAGAAAAATCTAGTGAAAGTACCAGTCCTGACAACGAGACTCGTTCCTGATTTTCAAGTTAAAGTTTTAAATGATTTTTTCGACGATCCAATCAAAAGTATGTTAAGATATATCAATTTTAGTCATATGAAAAAATTATTAAATCATTTGAAATTCATTTTGCATGTCAGGATTAAAAAAATCTAGTAAAAGTACCACTCCCAACAACGGGACTCATTCCTGATTTATAAGATTAATTTTAAAATGATTTTTTTGAAATCCAACCGTAAGGATGTTAAGATATATCAATTTTAGTCATGTGAAAAAATTATTAAAAAATTTGAAATTCATCTTACATGTTAGGATTAGAAAAATCTAGTAAAAGTACCACTCCCGACAAACAGACTCATTCCTGATTTACAAGACTAATTTTTAAAATCATTTTTTTAACAATCCAACCGTACGGATGTCAAGATATATCAATTTTATTCATATGAAAAAATTATTAAAAAAATTTGAAATTCTTTTTACATGTTAGGATTAGAAAAATCTAGTAAAAGTACCACTCCCGACAAACAGACTCATTCCTGATTTACAAGACTAATTTTTAAAATAATTTTTTTAACAATCCAACCGTACGGATGTTAAGATATATCAATTTTAGTCATGTGAAAAAATTATTAAAAAATTTGAAATTCATCTTACATGTTAGGATTAGAAAAATCTAGTAAAAGTACCACTCCCGACAAACAGACTCATTCCTGATTTACAAGACTAATTTTTAAAATCATTTTTTTAACAATCCAACCGTACGGATGTCAAGATATATCAATTTTATTCTTATGAAAAAATTATTAAAAAAATTTGAAATTCAGCTTGCATGTGAGGATTAGAAAAATCTAGTAAAAGTACCACTCCCGACAACGGGTCTCGTTCCCCATTTACAAGATTAATTTTTTAAAATGATTTTTTCGACGATCCAACCGTACGGATGTTAAGAAATATCAAATTTAGTCATATGAAAAAAATATTAAAAAATTTGAAATTCATCTTGCATGTCAAGATTAGAAAAATCTTGTAAAAGTACCCCACCTGACAACGAGACTAGTTCCCCATTTACAAGATTAATTTTTAAAATGATATTTTCGACGATCAAACTGTACGGATGTCACGATTTATCAATTTTAGTCATTAGAAAAAATTATTAAAAAATTTGAAATTCATCTTGTCGATTACGATTAGAAAAATTTAGTAAAAGTACTCCTCCCGACAACGAGACTCGTTCCCCATTTACAAGATTAATTTTTAAAATCTTTTTTCGATGATCCGACCGTATGGATGTTAAGATAAATCAATTTTAGTCATATGAAAAAATTATTAAAAAATTTGAAATTCATCTTGCATGTGAGATTAGAAAAATCTAGGAAACGTACCACTCCCGACAACGAGTCTCGTTTCCCATTTACAAGATTATTTTTTAAAATAATTTTTTTGACGATCCAACCGTACGGATGTTAAGATATATCAAATTTAGTCATACGAAAAAAATATTAAAAAATTTGAAATTCATCTTGCATGTCAGGATTAGAAAAATCTTGTAAAAGTACCCCTCCCGACAATGAGACTAGTTCCCATTTACAAGATTAATTTTTAAAATGGTATTTTCGATGATCCAACCGGACGGATGTTAAGATATATCAATTTTATTCATATGATTTTTTTAAAAAAAATTGAAATTCATCTTGCATGACATGATTAGAAAAATCTAGTAAAAGTACCAGTCCTGACAACGAGACTCGTTCCTGATTTATAAGTTAAAGTTTTAAATGATATTTTCGACGATCCAATCAAACGGATGTTAAGATATATCAATTTTAGTAATATGATAAAATTATAAAATAATTTGAAATTCATTTTGCATGTCAGGATTAAAAAAATCTAGTAAAAGTACCACTCCCAAAAACGGGACTCATTCCTGATTTACAAGATTAATTTTAAAATGAATTTTTTGACAATCCAACCGTACGGATGTTAAGATATATCAATTTTAGTCATGTGAAAAAATTATTAAAAAATTTGAAATTCATCTTACATGTTAGGATTAGAAAAATCTAGTAAAAGTACCATTCCCGACAAACAGACTCATTCCTGATTTACAAGACTAATTTTTAAAATCAATTTTTCAACAATCCAACCGTACGGATGTCAAGATATATCAATTTTATTCATATGAAAAAATTATTAAAAAAATTTGAAATTCAGCTTGCATGTGAGGATTAGAAAAATCTAGTAAAAGTACCACTCCCGACAACTGGTCTCGTTCCCCATTTACAAGATTAATTTTTTAAAATGATTTTTTCGACGATCCAACCGTACGGATGTTAAGATATATCAAATTTAGTCATATGAAAAAAATATTAAAAAATTTGAAATTCATCTTGCATGTCAAGATTAGAAAAATCTTGTAAAAGTACCCCTCCTGACAACGAGACTAGTTCCCCATTTACAAGATTAATTTTTAAAATGATTTTTTCGACGATCAAACTGTACGGATGTCACGATATATCAATTTGTCATATGAAAAAATTATTAAAAAATTTGAAATTCATCTTGCCGATTACGATTAGAAAAATTTAGTAAAAGTACCCCTCCCGACAACGAGACTCGTTCCCCATTTACAAGATTAATTTTTAAAATCTTTTTTCGATGAGCCGACCGTACGGATGTTAAGATAAATCAATTTTAGTCATATGAAAAAATTATTAAAAAATTTGAAATTCATCTTGCATGTGAGGATTAGAAAAATCTAGGAAAGAAACCACTCCCGACAACGAGTCTCGTTCCCCATTTACAAGTTTATTTTTTAAAATAATTTTTTCGACGATCCAGCCGTACGGATGTTAAGATATATCAAATTTAGTCATACGAAAAAAATATTAAAAAATTTAAAATTCATCTTGAATGTCAGGATTTGAAAAATCTTGTAAAAGTACCCCTCCCGACAGCGAGACTAGTTCCCCATTTACAAGATTAATTTTTAAAATGATATTTTCGATGATCCAACCAGACGGATGTTAAGATATATCAATTTTATTCATATGATTTTTTTAAAAAAATTTGAAATTCATCTTGCATGACAAGATTAGAAAAATCTAGTAAAAGTACCAGTCCTAACAACGAGACTCGTTCCTGATTTTCAAGTTAAAGTTTTAAATGATTTTTTCGACGATCCAATCAAAAGGATGTTAAGATATATCAATTTTAGTCATATGAAAAAATTATTAAATCATTTGAAATTCATTTTGCATGTCAGGATTAAAAAAATCTAGTAAAAGTACCACTCCCAACAACGGGACTCATTCCTGATTTATAAGATTAATTTTAAAATGATTTTTTTGACAATCCAACCGTACGGATGTTAAGATATATCAATTTTAGTCATGTGAAAAAATTATTAAAAAGTTTGAAATTCATCTTACATGTTAGGATTAGAAAAATCTAGTAAAAGTACCACTCCCGACAAACAGACTCATTCCTGATTTACAAGACTAATTTTTAAAATCAATTTTTCAACAATCCAACCGTACGAATGTCAAGATATATCAATTTTATTCATATGAAAAAATTATTAAAAAAATTTGAAATTCAGCTTGCATGTGAGGATTAGAAAAATCTAGTAAAAGTACCTCTCCCGACAACTGGTCTCGTTCCCCATTTACAAGATTAATTTTTTAAAATGATTTTTTCGACGATCCAACCGTACGGATGTTAAGATATATCAAATTTAGTCATATGAAAAAAATATTAAAAAATTTGAAATTCATCTTGCATGTCAAGATTAGAAAAATCTTGTAAAAGTACCCCTCCTGACAATGAGACTAGTTCCCCATTTACAAGATTAATTTTTAAAATGATTTTTACGACGATCAAACTGTACGGATGTCACGATATATCAATTTTAGTCATCTGAAAAAATTATTAAAAAATTTGAAATTCATATTGCCGATTACGATTAGAAAAATTTAGTAAAAGTACCCCTGCCGACAACGAGACTCGTTCCCCATTTACAAGATTAATTTTTAAAATCTTTTTTCGATGATCCAACCGTACGTATGTTAAGGTAAATCAATTTTATTCATATGAAAAAACTATTAAAAAATTTAAAATTCATGTTGCATGTCAGGATTAGAAAAATCTAGTAAAAGTACCACTCCCAACAACGAGACTCGTTCCTGATTTACAGGATTAATTTTTATAATGATTTTTTCGACGATCCAACCGTACGGATGTTAAGATATATCAATTCTATTCATATGAAAAAATTATTCAAAAACTTGAAATTCATCTTGCATGTGAGGATTAGAAAAATCTAGTAAAAGTATTAGTCCCAACAACGAGACTCGTTCCTGATTTACAAGTTAAACTTTTAAATGATTTTTTCAACGATCCAACCGAACGGATGTTAAGATATATCAATTTTAGTCATATTAAAAATTATTAAAATATTTTAAATTCATTTTGCATGTTAGTATTAAAAAAATCTAGTAAAAGTCCCACTCACAACAACGAGACTCGTTCCTGATTTACAAGATTAATTTTTAAAATGATTTTTTTGATGATCCAACCATACGGATGTTATGATATATCAATTTTAGTCATGTGAAAAAAATATTAAAAAATTTGAAATTCATCTTGCATGTGAGGATTAGAAAAAACTAGTAAACGTATCACTCCCGACAACGAGACTCATTCCTGATTTACAAGACTAATTTTTAAAATGATTTTTTCAACAATCCAACCTTACGGATGTCAAGATATATCAATTTTATTCATATGAAAAAATTATTAAAAGAATTTGAAATTCAGCTTGCATGTGTGGATTAGAAAAATCTAGTAAAAGTACCACTTCCGACAACTGGTCTCGTTCCCCATTTACAAGATTAATTTTTTAAAATGATTTTTTCGACGATCCAACCGTACAGATGTTAAGATATATCAAATTTAGTCATATGAAAAAATATTAAAAAATTTGAAATTCATCTTGCATGTCAAGATTAGAAAAATCTTATAAAAGTACCCCTCCTGACAACGAGACTAGTTCCCCATTTACAAGATTAATTTTTAAAATGATTTTTTCGATGATCAAACTGTACGGATGTAACGATATATCAATTTTAGTCATATGAAAAAATTATTAAAAAATTTGAAATTCATATTACCGATTACGATTAGAAAAATTTAGTAAAAGTACCCCTGCCAACAACGAGACTCGTTCCCCATTTACAAGATTAATTTTTAAAATCTTTTTTCGATGATCCAACCGTACGTATGTTAAGATAAATCAATTTTAGTCATATGAAAAAACTAATAAAAAATTTAAAATTCATGTTGCATGTCAGGATTAGAAAAATCTAGTAAAAGTACCACTCCCAACAACGAGACTCGTTCCTGATTTACAGGATTAATTTTTATAATGATTTTTTCGACGATCCAACCGTACGGATGTTAAGATATATCAATTCTAGTCATATGAAAAAATTATTCAAAAACTTGAAATTCATCTTGCATGTGAGGATTAGAAAAATCTAGTAAAAGTATTAGTCCCAACAACGAGACTCGTTCCTGATTTACAAGTTAAACTTTTAAATGATTTTTTCGACGATCCAATCGAACGGATGTTAAGATATATCAATTTTAGTCATATTAAAAATTATTAAAATATTTTAAATTCATTTTGCATGTTAGTATTAAAAAAATCTAGTAAAAGTACCACTCACAACAACGAGACTCGTTCCTGATTTACAAGATTAATTTTTAAAATGATTTTTTTGACGATCCAACCATACGGATGTTATGATATATCAATTTTAGTCATGTGAAAAAAATATTAAAAAATTTGAAATTCATCTTGCATGTGAGGATTAGAAAAAACTAGTAAACGTATCACTCCTGACAACGAGACTCATTCCTGATTTACAAGACTAATTTTTAAAATGATTTTTTCAACAATCCAACCTTACGGATGTCAAGATATATCAATTTTATTCATATGAAAAAATTATTTAAAAAATTTGAAATTCAGCTTGCATGTGAGGATTAGAAAAATCTAGTAAAAGTACCACTTCCGACAACTGGTCTCGTTCCCCATTTACAAGATTAATTTTTTAAAATGATTTTTTCGACGATCCAACCATACAGATGTTAAGATATATCAAATTTAGTCATATGAAAAAAATATTAAAAAATTTGAAATTCATCTTGCATGTCAAGATTAGAAAAATCTTATAAAACTACCCCTCCTGACAACGAGACTAGTTCCCCATTTACAAGATTAATTTTTAAAATTATTTTTTCGAAGATCAAACTGTACGGATGTAACGATATATCAATTTTAGTCATATGAAAAAATTATTAAAAAATTTGAAATTCATATTGCCGATTACGATTAGAAAAATTTAGTAAAAGTACCCCTGTCGACAACGAGACTCGTTCCCCATTTACAAGATTAATTTTTAAAATCTTTTTTCGATGATCCAACCGTACGTATGTTAAGATAAATCAATTTTAGTCATATGAAAAAACTAATAAAAAATTTAAAATTCATGTTGCATGTCAGGATTAGAAAAATCTAGTAAAAGTACCACTCCCAACAACGAGACTCGTTCCTGATTTACAGGATTAATTTTTATAATGATTTTTTCGACGATCCAACCGTACGGATGTTAAGATATATCAATTCTAGTCATATGAAAAAATTATGCAAAAACTTGAAATTCATCTTGCATGTGAGGATTAGAAAAATCTAGTAAAAGTATTAGTCCCAACAACGAGACTCGTTCCTGATTTACAAGTTAAACTTTTAAATGATTTTTTCGACGATCCAATCGAACGGATGTTAAGATATATCAATTTTAGTCATATTAAAAATTATTAAAATATTTTAAATTCATTTTGCATGTTAGTATTAAAAAAATATAGTAAAAGTACCACTCACAACAACGAGACTCGTTCCTGATTTACAAGATTAATTTTTAAAATGATTTTTTTGACGATCCAACCATACGGATGTTATGATATATCAATTTTAGTCATGTGAAAAAAATATTAAAAAATTTGAAATTCATCTTGCATGTGAGGATTAGAAAAAACTAGTAAACGTATCACTCCCGACAACGAGACTCATTCCTGATTTACAAGACTAATTTTTAAAATGATTTTTTCAACAATCCAACCTTACGGATGTCAAGATATATCAATTTTATTCATATGAAAAAATTATTAAAAAAATTTGAAATTCAGCTTGCATTTGAGGATTAGAAAAATCTAGTAAAAGTACCACTTCCGACAACTGGTCTCGTTCCCCATTTACAAGATTAATTTTTTAAAATGATTTTTTCGACGATCCAACCGTACAGATGTTAAGATATATCAAATTTAGTCATATGAAAAAAATATTAAAAAATTTGAAATTCATCTTGCATGTCAAGATTAGAAAAATCTTATAAAAGTACCCCTCCTGACAACGAGACTAGTTCCCCATTTACAAGATTAATTTTTAAAATGATTTTTCGAAGATCAAACTGTACGGATGTAACGATATATCAATTTTAGTCATATGAAAAAATTATTAAAAAATTTGAAATTCATCTTGCCGATTACGATTACAAAAATTTAGTAAAAGTACCCCTCCCGACAACGAGACTCGTTCCCCATTTACAAGATTAATTTTTAAAATCTTTTTTCGATGATCCGACCGTACGGATGTTAAGATAAATCAATTTTAGTCATATGAAAAAATTATTAAAAAATTTGAAATTCATCTTGCATGTGAGGATTAGAAAAATCTAGGAAACGTACCACTCCCGACAACGAGTCTCGTTCCCCATTTACAAGTTTATTTTTTAAAATAAATTTTTCGAAGATCCAACCGTACGGATGTTAAGATATATCAAATTTAGTCATACGAAAAAAATATTAAAAAATTTGAAATTCATCTTGAATGTCAGGATTTGAAAAATCTTGTAAAAGTACCCCTCCCGACAGCGAGACTAGTTCCCCATTTACAAGATTAATTTTTAAAATGATATTTTCGATGATCCAACCGGACGGATGTTAAGATATATCAATTTTATTCATATGATTTTTTTAAAAAAATTTGAAATTCATCTTGCATGACACGATTAGAAAAATCTAGTAAAAGTACTAGTCCTGACAACGAGACTCGTTCCTGATTTTCAAGTTAAAGTTTTAAATGATTTTTTCGACGATCCAATCAAAAGGATGTTAAGATATATCAATTTTAGTCATATGAAAAAAATATTAAAAAATTTGAAATTCATCTTGCATGTCAAGATTAGAAAAATCTTGTAAAAGTACCCCTCCTGACAACGACACTAGTTCCCCATTTACAAGATTAATTTTTAAAATGATTTTTTCGACGATCAAACTGTACGGATGTCACGATATATCAATTTTAGTCATATGAAAAAATTATTAAAAAATTTGAAATTCATCTTGCCGATTACGATTAGAAAAATTTAGTAAAAGTACCCCTCCCGACAACGAGACTCGTTCCCCATTTACAAGATTAATTTTTAAAATCTTTTTTCGATGATCCGACCGTATGTATGTTAAGATAAATCAATTTTAGTCATATGAAAAAACTATTAAAAAATTTAAAATTCATGTTGCATGTCAGGATTAGAAAAATCTAGTAAAAGTACCACTCCCAACAACGAGACTCGTTCCTGATTTACAGGATTAATTTTTATAATGATTTTTTCGACGATCCAACCGTACGGATTTTAAGATATATCAATTCTAGTCATATGAAAAAATTATTAAAAAACTTGAAATTCATCTTGCATGTGAGGATTAGAAAAATCTAGTAAAAGTATTAGTCCCAACAACGAGACTCGTTCCTGATTTACAAGTTAAACTTTTAAATGATTTTTTCGACGATCCAATCGAACGGATGTTAAGATATATCAATTTTAGTCATATTAAAAATTATTAAAATATTTTAAATTCATTTTGCATGTCAGTATTAAAAAAATCTTGTAAAAGTACCACTCACAACAACGAGACTCGTTCCTGATTTACAAGATTAATTTTTAAAATGATTTTTTGACGATCCAACCATACGGATGTTAAGATATATCAATTTTAGTCATGTGAAAAAAATATTAAAAAATTTGAAATTCATCTTGCATGTGAGGATTAGAAAAAACTAGTAAACGTATCACTCCCGACAACGAGACTCATTCCTGATTTACAAGACTAATTTTTAAAATGATTTTTTCAACAATCCAACCTTACTGATGTCAAGATATATCAATTTTATTCATATGAAAAAATTATTAAAAAAATTTGAAATTCATCTTGCATGTGAGGATTAGAAAAATCAAGTAAAAGTACGACTCCCGACAACGAGTCTCGTTCCCCATTTAAAAGATTAATTTTTTAAAATGATTTTTTCGACGATCCAACCGTACGGATGTTAAGATATATCAAATTTAGTCATATAAAAAAATATTAAAATTTTTGAAATTCATCTTGCATGTCAGGATTAGAAAAATCTTGTTAAAGTACCCCTCCCGACAACGAGACTAGTTCCCCATTTACAAGATTAATTTTTAAAATGATTTTTTCGACGATCAAACCGTACGGATGTCAAGATATATCAATTTTAGTCTTATGAAAAAATTATTAAAAAATTTGAAATTCATCTTGCCGATTACGATTAGAAAAATTTAGTAAAAGTACCCCTCCCGACAACGAGACTCGTTCCCCATTTACAAGATTAATTTTTAAAATCTTTTTTCGATGATCCGACCGTACGGATGTTAAGATAAATCAATTTTAGTCATATGAAAAAATTATTAAAAAATTTGAAATTCATCTTGCATGTGAGGATTAGAAAAATCTAGGAAACGTACCACTCCCGACAACGAGTGTCGTTCCCCATTTATAAGATTATTTTTTAAAATAATTTTTTCGACTATCCAACCGTACGGATGTTAAGATATATCAAATTTAGTCATACGAAAAAAATATTAAAAAATTTGAAATTCATCTTGAATGTCAGGATTTGAAAAATCTTGTAAAAGTACCCCTCCCGACAACGAGACTAGTTCCCCATTTACAATATTAATTTTTAAAATGATATTTTCGATGATCCAACCGGAAGGATGTTAAGATATATCAATTTTATTCATATGATTTTTTTAAAAAAAATTGAAATTCATCTTGCATGACACGCTTAGAAAAATCTAGTAAAAGTACCAGTCCTGAAAACGAGACTCGTTCCTGATTTTCAAGTTAAAGTTTTAAATGATTTTTTCGACGATCCAATCAAACGGATGTTAAGATATATCAATTTTAGTCATATTAAAAAATTATTAAAATATTTTAAATTCATTTTGCATGTCAGTATTAAAAAAATCTAGTAAAAGTACCACTCACAAAAACGAGACTCGTTCCTGATTTACAAGATTAATTTTTAATATGATTTTTTTGACGATCCAACCATACGGATGTTAAGATATATCAATTTTAGTCATGTGAAAAAAATATTAAAAAATTTGAAATTCATCTTGCATGTGAGGATTAGAAAAAACTAGTAAAAGTATCACTCCCGACAACGAGACTCATTCCTGATTTACAAGACTAATTTTTAAAATGATTTTTTCAACAATCCAACCTTACGGATGTCAAGATATATTAATTTTATTCATATGAAAAAATTATTAAAAAAATTTGAAATTCATCTTGCATGTGAGGATTAGAAAATCAAGTAAAAGTACGACTCCCGAGAACGAGTCTCGTTCCCCATTTAAAAGATTAATTTTTTAAAATGATTTTTTCGACGATCCAACCGTACGGATGGTAAGATATATCAAATTTAGTCATATGAAAAAAATATTAAAAATTTTGAAGTTAATCTTGCATGTCAGGATTAGAAAAATCTTGTTAAAGTACCCCTCCTGACAACGAGACTAGTTCCCCATTTACAAGATTAATTTTTAAAATGATTTTTTCGACGATCAAACCGTACGGATGTCAAGATATATCAATTTTAGTCATATGAAAAAATTATTAAAAAATTTGAAATTCATCTTGCCGATTACGATTAAAAAAATTTAGTAAGAGTACCCCTCCCGACAACGAGACTCGTTCCCCATTTACAAGATTAATTTTTAAAATCTTTTTTCGATGATCCGACCGTATGGATGTTAAGATAAATCAATTTTAGTCATATGAAAAAATTATTAAAAAATTTGAAATTCATCTTGCATGTGAGATTAGAAAAATCTAGGAAACGTACCACTCCCGACAACGAGTCTCGTTTCCCATTTACAAGATTATTTTTTAAAATAATTTTTTTGACGATCCAACCGTACGGATGTTAAGATATATCAAATTTAGTCATACGAAAAAAATATTAAAAAATTTGAAATTCATCTTGCATGTCAGGATTAGAAAAATCTTGTAAAAGTACCCCTCCCGACAATGAGACTAGTTCCCATTTACAAGATTAATTTTTAAAATGGTATTTTCGATGATCCAACCGGACGGATGTTAAGATATATCAATTTTATTCATATGATTTTTTTAAAAAAAATTGAAATTCATCTTGCATGACATGATTAGAAAAATCTAGTAAAAGTACCAGTCTTGACAACGAGACTCTTTCCTGATTTATAAGTTAAAGTTTTAAATGATTTTTTCGATGATCCAATCAAACGGATGTTAAGATATATCAATTTTAGTAATATGATAAAATTATAAAATCATTTGAAATTCATTTTGCATGTCAGGATTAAAAAAATCTAGTAAAAGTACCACTCCCAACAACGGGACTCATTCCTGATTTATAAGATTAATTTTAAAATGAATTTTTTGACAATCCAACCGTACGGATGTTAAGATATATCAATTTTAGTCATGTGAAAAAATTATTAAAAAATTTGAAATTCATCTTACATGTTAGGATTAGAAAAATCTAGTAAAAGTACCACTCCCGACAAACTGACTCATTCCTGATTTACAAGACTAATTTTTAAAATCAATTTTTCAACAATCCAACCGTACGGATGTCAAGATATATCAATTTTATTCATATGAAAAAATTATTAAAAAAATTTGAAATTCAGCTTGCATGTGAGGATTAGAAAAATCTAGTAAAAGTACCACTCCCGACAACTGGTCTCGTTCCCCATTTACAAGATTAATTTTTTAAAATGATTTTTTCGACGATCCAACCCTACGGATGTTAAGATATATCAAATTTAGTCATATGAAAAAAATATTAAAAAATTTGAAATTCATCTTGCATGTCAAGATTAGAAAAATCTTGTAAAAGTACCCCTCCTGACAACGAGACTAGTTCCCCATTTACAAGATTAATTTTTAAAATGATTTTTTCGACGATCAAACTGTACGGATGTCACGATATATCAATTTTAGTCATATGAAAAAATTATTAAAAAATTTGAAATTCATCTTGCCGATTACGATTAGAAAAATTTAGTAAAAGTACCCCTCCCGACAACGAGACTCGTTCCCCATTTACAAGATTAATTTTTAAAATCTTTTTTCGATGATCCGACCGTACGGATGTTAAGATAAATCAATTTTAGTCATATGAAAAAATTATTAAAAAATTTGAAATTCATCTTGCATGTGAGGATTAGAAAAATCTAGGAAAGATACCACTCCCGACAACGAGTCTCGTTCCCCATTTACAAGTTTATTTTTTAAAATAATTTTTTCGACGATCCAACCGTACGGATGTTAAGATATATCAAATTTAGTCATACGAAAAAAATATTAAAAAATTTAAAATTCATCTTGAATGTCAGGATTTGAAAAATCTTGTAAAAGTACCCCTCCCGACAGCGAGACTAGTTCCCCATTTACAAGATTAATTTTTAAAATGATATTTTCGATGATCCAACCGGACGGATGTTAAGATATATCAATTTTATTCATATGATTTTTTTAAAAAAAATTGAAATTCATCTTGCATGACAAGATTAGAAAAATCTAGTAAAAGTACCAGTCCTGACAACGAGACTCGTTCCTGATTTTCAAGTTAAAGTTTTAAATGATTTTTTCGACGATCCAATCAAAAGGATGTTAAGATATATCAATTTTAGTCATATGAAAAAATTATTAAATCATTTGAAATTCATTTTGCATGTCAGGATTAAAAAAATCTAGTAAAAGTACCACTCCCAACAACGGGACTCATTCCTGATTTATAAGATTAATTTTAAAATGATTTTTTTGATAATCCAACCGTACGGATGTTAAGATATATCAATTTTAGTCATGTGAAAAAAATATTAAAAAATTTGAAATTCATCTTACATGTTAGGATTAGAAAAATCTAGTAAAAGTACCACTCCCGACAAACAGACTCATTCCTGATTTACAAGACTAATTTTTAAAATTATTTTTTTAACAATCCAACCGTACGGATGTCAAGATATATCAATTTTATTCATATGAAAAAATTATAAAAAAAATTTGAAATTCAGCTTGCATGTGAGGATTAGAAAAATCTAGTAAAAGTACCACTCCCGACAACGGGTCTCGTTCCCCATTTACAAGATTAATTTTTTAAAATGATTTTTTCGATGATCCAACCGTACGGATGTTAAGATATATCAAATTTAGTCATATGAAAAAAATATTAAAAAATTTGAAATTCATCTTGCATGTCAAGATTAGAAAAATCTTGTAAAAGGACCCCTCCTGACAATGAGACTAGTTCCCCATTTACAAGATTAATTTTTAAAATGATTTTTACGACGATCAAACTGTACGGATGTCACGATATATCAATTTTAGTCATCTGAAAAAATTATTAAAAAATTTGAAATTCATATTGCCGATTACGTTTAGAAAAATTTAGTAAAAGTACCCCTGCCGACAACGAGACTCGTTCCCCATTTACAAGATTAATTTTTAAAATCTTTTTTCGATGATCCAACCGTACGTATGTTAAGGTAAATCAATTTTATTCATATGAAAAAACTATTAAAAAATTTAAAATTCATGTTGCATGTCAGGATTAGAAAAATCTAGTAAAAGTACCACTCCCAACAACGAGACTCGTTCCTGATTTACAGGATTAATTTTTATAATGATTTTTTCGACGATCCAACCGTACGGATGTTAAGATATATCAATTCTAGTTATATGAAAAAATTATTCAAAAACTTGAAATTCATCTTGCATGTGAGGATTAGAAAAATCTAGTAAAAGTATTAGTCCCAACAACGAGACTCGTTCCTGATTTACAAGTTAAACTTTTAAATGATTTTTTCAACGATCCAATCGAACGGATGTTAAGATATATCAATTTTAGTCATATTAAAAATTATTAAAATATTTTAAATTCATTTTGCATGTTAGTATTAAAAAAATCTAGTAAAAGTACCACTCACAACAACGAGACTCGTTCCTGATTTACAAGATTAATTTTTAAAATGATTTTTTTGATGATCCAACCATACGGATGTTATGATATATCAATTTTAGTCATGTGAAAAAAATATTAAAAAATTTGAAATTCATCTTGCATGTGAGGATTAGAAAAAACTAGTAAACGTATCACTCCCGACAACGAGACTCATTCCTGATTTACAAGACTAATTTTTAAAATGATTTTTTCAACAATCCAACCTTACGGATGTCAAGATATATCAATTTTATTCATATGAAAAAATTATTAAAAAAATTTGAAATTCAGCTTGCATGTGAGGATTAGAAAAATCTAGTAAAAGTACCACTTCCGACAACTGGTCTCGTTCCCCATTTACAACATTAATTTTTTAAAATGATTTTTTCGACGATCCAACCGTACAGATGTTAAGATATATCAAATTTAGTCATATGAAAAAAATATTAAAAAATTTGAAATTCATCTTGCATGTCAAGATTAGAAAAATCTTATAAAAGTACCCCTCCTGACAACGAGACTAGTTCCCCATTTACAAGATTAATTTTTAAAATGATTTTTTCGACGATCAAACTATACGGATGTAACGATATATCAATTTTAGTCATATGAAAAAATTATTAAAAAATTTGAAATTCATATTGCCGATTACGATTAGAAAAATTTAGTAAAAGTACCCCTGCCGACAACGAGACTCGTTCCCCATTTACAAGATTAATTTTTAAAATCTTTTTTCGATGATCCAACCGTACGTATGTTAAGATAAATCAATTTTAGTCATATGAAAAAACTAATAAAAAATTTAAAATTCATGTTGCATGTCAGGATTAGAAAAATCTAGTAAAAGTACCACTCCCAACAACGAGACTCGTTCCTGATTTACAGGATTAATTTTTATAATGATTTTTTCGACGATCCAACCGTACGGATGTTAAGATATATCAATTCTAGTCATATGAAAAAATTATTCAAAAACTTGAAATTCATCTTGCATGTGAGGATTAGAAAAATCTAGTAAAAGTATTAGTCCCAACAACGAGACTCGTTCCTGATTTACAAGTTAAACTTTTAAATGATTTTTTCGACGATCTAATCGAACGGATGTTAAGATATATCAATTTTAGTCATATTAAAAATTATTAAAATATTTTAAATTCATTTTGCATGTTAGTATTAAAAAAATCTAGTAAAAGTACCACTCACAACAACGGGACTCATTCCTGATTTATAAGATTAATTTTAAAATGATTTTTTTGATAATCCAACCATACGGATGTTATGATATATCAATTTTAGTCATGTGAAAAAAATATTAAAAAATTTGAAATTCATCTTGCATGTGAGGATTAGAAAAAACTAGTAAACGTATCACTCCCGACAACGAGACTCATTCCTGATTTACAAGACTAATTTTTAAAATGATTTTTTCAACAATCCAACCTTACGGATGTCAAGATATATCAATTTTATTCATATGAAAAAATTATTAAAAAAATTTGAAATTCAGCTTGCATGTGAGGATTAGAAAAATCTAGTAAAAGTACCACTTCCGACAACTGGTCTCGTTCCCCATTTACAACATTAATTTTTTAAAATGATTTTTTCGACGATCCAACCGTACAGATGTTAAGATATATCAAATTTAGTCATATGAAAAAAATATTAAAAAATTTGAAATTCATCTTGCATGTCAAGATTAGAAAAATCTTATAAAAGTACCCCTCCTGACAACGAGACTAGTTCCCCATTTACAAGATTAATTTTTAAAATTATTTTTTCGACGATCAAACTATACGGATGTAACGATATATCAATTTTAGTCATATGAAAAAATTATTAAAAAATTTGAAATTCATATTGCCGATTACGATTAGAAAAATTTAGTAAAAGTACCCCTGCCGACAACGAGACTCGTTCCCCATTTACAAGATTAATTTTTAAAATCTTTTTTCGATGATCCAACCGTACGTATGTTAAGATAAATCAATTTTAGTCATATGAAAAAACTAATAAAAAATTTAAAATTCATGTTGCATGTCAGGATTAGAAAAATCTAGTAAAAGTACCACTCCCAACAACGAGACTCGTTCCTGATTTACAGGATTAATTTTTATAATGATTTTTTCGACGATCCAACCGTACGGATGTTAAGATATATCAATTCTAGTCATATGAAAAAATTATTCAAAAACTTGAAATTCATCTTGCATGTGAGGATTAGAAAAATCTAGTAAAAGTATTAGTCCCAACAACGAGACTCGTTCCTGATTTACAAGTTAAACTTTTAAATGATTTTTTCGACGATCTAATGGAACGGATGTTAAGATATATCAATTTTAGTCATATTAAAAATTATTAAAATATTTTAAATTCATTTTGCATGTTAGTATTAAAAAAATCTAGTAAAAGTACCACTCACAACAACGAGACTCGTTCCTGATTTACAAGATTAATTTTTAAAATGATTTTTTTGACGATCCAACCATACGGATGTTATGATATATCAATTTTAGTCATGTGAAAAAAATATTAAAAAATTTGAAATTCATCTTGCATGTGAGGATTAGAAAAAACTAGTAAACGTATCACTCCCGACAACGAGACTCATTCCTGATTTACAAGACTAATTTTTAAAATGATTTTTTCAACAATCCAACCTTACGGATGTCAAGATATATCAATTTTATTCATATGAAAAAATTATTAAAAAAATTTGAAATTCAGCTTGCATGTGAGGATTAGAAAAATCTAGTAAAAGTACCACTTCCGACAACTGGTCTCGTTCCCCATTTACAACATTAATTTTTTAAAATGATTTTTTCGACGATCCAACCGTACAGATGTTAAGATATATCAAATTTAGTCATATGAAAAAAATATTAAAAAATTTGAAATTCATCTTGCATGTCAAGATTAGAAAAATCTTATAAAAGTACCCCTCCTGACAACGAGACTAGTTCCCCATTTACAAGATTAATTTTTAAAATGATTTTTTCGACGATCAAACTATACGGATGTAACGATATATCAATTTTAGTCATATGAAAAAATTATTAAAAAATTTGAAATTCATATTGCCGATTACGATTAGAAAAATTTAGTAAAAGTACCCCTGCCGACAACGAGACTCGTTCCCCATTTACAAGATTAATTTTTAAAATCTTTTTTCGATGATCCAACCGTACGTATGTTAAGATAAATCAATTTTAGTCATATGAAAAAACTAATAAAAAATTTAAAATTCATGTTGCATGTCAGGATTAGAAAAATCTAGTAAAAGTACCACTCCCAACAACGAGACTCGTTCCTGATTTACAGGATTAATTTTTATAATGATTTTTTCGACGATCCAACCGTACGGATGTTAAGATATATCAATTCTAGTCATATGAAAAAATTATTCAAAAACTTGAAATTCATCTTGCATGTGAGGATTAGAAAAATCTAGTAAAAGTATTAGTCCCAACAACGAGACTCGTTCCTGATTTACAAGTTAAACTTTTAAATGATTTTTTCGACGATCCAATCGAACGGATGTTAAGATATATCAATTTTAGTCATATTAAAAATTATTAAAATATTTTAAATTCATTTTGCATGTTAGTATTAAAAAAATCTAGTAAAAGTACCACTCACAACAACGAGACTCGTTCCTGATTTACAAGATTAATTTTTAAAATGATTTTTTTGACGATCCAACCATACGGATGTTATGATATATCAATTTTAGTCATGTGAAAAAAATATTAAAAAATTTGAAATTCATCTTGCATGTGAGGATTAGAAAAAACTAGTAAACGTATCACTCCCGACAACGAGACTCATTCCTGATTTACAAGACTAATTTTTAAAATGATTTTTTCAACAATCCAACCTTACGGATGTCAAGATATATCAATTTTATTCATATGAAAAAATTATTAAAAAAATTTGAAATTCAGCTTGCATGTGAGGATTAGAAAAATCTAGTAAAAGTACCACTTCCGACAACTGGTCTCGTTCCCCATTTACAAGATTATTTTTTAAAATGATTTTTTCGACGATCCAACCGTACAGATGTTAAGATATATCAAATTTAGTCATATGAAAAAATATTAAAAAATTTGAAATTCATCTTGCATGTCAAGATTAGAAAAATCTTTTAAAAGTACCCCTCCTGACAACGAGACTAGTTCCCCATTTACAAGATTAATTTTTAAAATGATTTTTTCGAAGATCAAACTGTACGGATGTAACGATATATCAGTTTTAGTCATATGAAAAAATTATTAAAAAATTTGAAATTCATCTTGCCGATTACGATTAGAAAAATTTAGTAAAAGTACCCCTCCCGACAACGAGACTCGTTCCCCATTTACAAGATTAATTTTTAAAATCTTTTTTCGATGATCCGACCGTACGGATGTTAAGATAAATCAATTTTAGTCATATGAAAAAATTATTAAAAAATTTGAAATTCATCTTGCATGTGAGGATTAGAAAAATCTAGGAAACGTACCACTCCCGACAACGAGTCTCGTTCCCCATTTACAAGTTTATTTTTTAAAATAAATTTTTCGACGATCCAACCGTACGGATGTTAAGATATATCAAATTTAGTCATACGAAAAAAATATTAAAAAATTTGAAATTCATCTTGAATGTCAGGATTTGAAAAATCTTGTAAAAGTACCCCTCCCGACAGCGAGACTAGTTCCCCATTTACAAGATTAATTTTTAAAATGATATTTTCGATGATCCAACCGGACGGATGTTAAGATATATCAATTTTATTCATATGATTTTTTTAAAAAAATTTGAAATTCATCATGCATGACACGATTAGAAAAATCTAGTAAAAGTACCAGTCCTGACAACGAGACTCTATCCTGATTTTCAAGTTAAAGTTTTAAATGATTTTTTCGACGATCCAATCAAAAGGATGTTAAGATATATCAATTTTAGTCATATGAAAAAATTATTAAATCATTTGAAATTCATTTTGCATGTCAGGATTAAAAAAATCTAGTAAAAGTACCACTCCCAATAACGGGACTCATTCCTGATTTATAAGATTAATTTTAAAATGATTTTTTCGACGATCCAATAAAACGGATGTTAAGATATATCAAATTTAGTCATATGAAAAAAATATTAAAAAATTTGAAATTCATCTTGCATGTCAAGATTAGAAAAATCTTGTAAAAGTACCCCTCCTCACAACGACACTAGTTCCCCATTTACAAGATTAATTTTTAAAATGATTTTTTCGACGATCAAACTGTACGGATGTCACGATATATCAATTTTAGTCATATGAAAAAATTATTAAAAAATTTGAAATTCATCTTGCCGATTACGATTAGAAAAATTTAGTAAAAGTACCCCTCCCGACAACGAGACTCGTTCCCCATTTACAAGATTAATTTTTAAAATCTTTTTTTGATGATCCGACCGTATGTATGTTAAGATAAATCAATTTTAGTCATATGAAAAAACTATTAAAAAATTTAAAATTCATGTTGCATGTCAGGATTAGAAAAATCTAGTAAAAGTACCACTCCCAACAACGAGACTCGTTCCTGATTTACAGGATTAATTTTTATAATGATTTTTTCGACGATCCAACCGTACGGATTTTAAGATATATCAATTCTAGTCATATGAAAAAATTATTAAAAAACTTGAAATTCATCTTGCATGTGAGGATTAGAAAAATCTAGTAAAAGTATTAGTCCCAATAACGAGACTCGTTCCTGATTTACAAGTTAAACTTTTAAATGATTTTTTCGACGATCCAATCGAACGGATGGTAAGATATATCAATTTTAGTCATATTGAAAATTATTAAAATATTTTAAATTCATTTTGCATGTCAGTATTAAAAAAATCTTGTAAAAGTACCACTCACAACAACGAGACTCGTTCCTGATTTACAAGATTAATTTTTAAAATGATTTTTTGACGATCCAACCATACGGATGTTAAGATATATCAATTTTAGTCATGTGAAAAAAATATTAAAAAATTTGAAATTCATCTTGCATGTGAGGATTAGAAAAAACTAGTAAACGTATCACTCCCGACAACGAGACTCATTCCTGATTTACAAGACTAATTTTTAAAATGATTTTTTCAACAATCCAACCTTACTGATGTCAAGATATATCAATTTTATTCATATGAAAAAATTATTAAAAAAAATTGAAATTCATCTTGCATGTGAGGATTAGAAAAATCAAGTAAAAGTACGACTCCCGACAACGAGTCTCGTTCCCCATTTAAAAGATTAATTTTTTAAAATGATTTTTTCGACGATCCAACCGTACGGATGTTAAGATATATCAAATTTAGTCATATGAAAAAAATATTAAAATTTTTGAAATTCATCTTGCATGTCAGGATTAGAAAAATCTTGTTAAAGTACCCCTCCCGACAACGAGACTAGTTCCCCATTTACAAGATTAATTTTTAAAATGATTTTTTCGACGATCAAACCGTACGGATGTCAAGATATATCAATTTTAGTCTTATGAAAAAATTATTAAAAAATTTGAAATTCATCTTGCCGATTACGATTAGAAAAATTTAGTAAAAGTACCCCTCCCGACAAAGAGACTCGTTCCCCATTTACAAGATTAATTTTTAAAATCTTTTTTCGATGATCCGACCGTACGGATGTTAAGATAAATCAATTTTAGTCATATGAAAAAATTATTAAAAAATTTGAAATTCATCTTACATGTGAGGATTAGAAAAATCTAGGAAACGTACCACTCCCGACAACGAGTCTCGTTCCCCATTTATAAGATTATTTTTTAAAATAATTTTTTCGACTATCCAACCGTACGGATGTTAAGATATATCAAATTTAGTCATACGAAAAAAATATTAAAAAAATTGAAATTCATCTTGAATGTCAGGATTTGAAAAATCTTGTAAAAGTACCCCTCCCGACAACGAGACTAGTTCCCCATTTACAATATTAATTTTTAAAATGATATTTTCGATGATCCAACCAGAAGGATGTTAAAATATATCAATTTTATTCATATGATTTTTTAAAAAAAAATTGAAATTCATCTTGCATGACACGCTTAGAAAAATCTAGTAAAAGTACCCGTCCTGAAAACGAGACTCGTTCCTGATTTTCAAGTTAAAGTTTTAAATGATTTTTTCGACGATCCAATCAAAAGGATGTTAAGATATATCAATTTTAGTTATATGAAAAAATTATTAAATCATTTGAAATTCATTTTGCATGTCAAGTTTAAAAAAATCTAGTAAAACTACCACTCCCAACAACGGGACTCATTCCTGATTTATAAGATTAATTTTAAAATGATTTTTTCGACGATCCAATCAAACGGATGTTAAGATATATCAAATTTAGTCATATGAAAAAAATATTAAAAAATTTGAAATTCATCTTGCATGTCAAGATTAGAAACATCTTGTAAAAGTACCCCTCCTGACAACGAGACTAGTTCCCCATTTACAAGATTAATTTTTAAAATGATTTTTTCGACGATCAAACTGTACGGATGTCACGATATATCAATTTTAGTCATATGAAAAAATTATTAAAAAATTTGAAATTCATCTTGCCGATTACGATTAGAAAAATTTAGTAAAAGTACCCCTCCCGACAACGAGACTCGTTCCCCATTTACAAGATTAATTTTTAAAATCTTTTTTCGATGATCCGACCGTACGGATGTTAAGATAAATCAATTTTAGTCATATGAAAAAAATTTAAAATTCATGTTGCCTGTTAAGTTTAGAAAAATCTAGTAAAAGTAGCACTCCCGACAACGAGACTCTTTCATGATTTACAAGATTAATTTTTATAATGATTTTTTCGACGATCCAACCGTACGGATGTTAAGATAAATCAATTTTAGTCATATGAAAAAATTATTAAAAAATTTGAAATTCATCTTGCATGTGAGGATTAGAAAAATCTAGGAAACGTACCACTCCCGACAACGAGTCTCGTTCCCCATTTACAAGATTATTTTTTTAAATAATTTTTTCGACGATCCAACCGTACGGATGTTAAGATATATCAAATTTAGTCATAAGAAAAAAATATTAAAAAATTTGAAATTCATCTTGAATGTCAGGATTTGAAAAATCTTGTAAAAGTACCCCTCCCGACAACGAGACTAGTTCCCCATTTACAATATTAATTTTTAAAATGATATTTTCGATGATCCAACCGGATGGATGTTAAGATATATCAATTTTATTCATATGATTTTTTTAAAAAAATTTGAAATTCATCTTTCATGACACGCTTAGAAAAATCTAGTAAAAGTACCCGTCCTGAAAACGAGACTCGTTCCTGATTTTCAAGTTAAAGTTTTAAATGATTTTTTCGACGATCCAATCAAAAGGATGTTAAGATATATCAATTTTAGTCATATGAAAAAATTATTAAATCATTTGAAATTCATTTTGCATGTCAGGATTAAAAAAATCTAGTAAAAGTACCACTCCCAACAACGGGACTCATTCCTGATTTATAAGATTAATTTTAAAATGATTTTTTCGACGATCCAATCAAACGGATGTTAAGATATATCAAATTTATTCATATGACAAATTTATTAAAAAATTTGAAATTCATCTTGCATGTCAAGATTAGAAAAATCTTGTAAAAGTACCCCTCCCGACAACGAGACTCGTTCCCCATTTACAAGATTAATTTTTAAAATCTTTTTTCGATGATCCGACCGTACGGATGTTAAGATATATCAATTTTAGTCATATGAAAAAAATATTAAAAATTTTGAAATTCATCTTGCATGTCAGGATTAGAAAAATCTTGTTAAAGTACCCCTCCCGACAACGAGACTAGTTCCCCGTTTACAAGATTAATTTTTAAAATGATTTTTTCGACGATCAAACCGTACGGATGTCAAGATATATCAATTTTAGTCATATGAAAAAATTATTAAAAAATTTGAAATTCATCTTGCCGATTACGATTAGAAAATTTAGTAAAAGTACCCCTCCCGACAACGAGACACGTTCCCCATTTACAAGATTAATTTTTAAAAAAAAATTTCGATGATCCATCCGTACGGATGTTAAGATAAATCAATTTTAGTCATATGAAAAAATTATTAAAAAATTTGAAATTCATCTTGCATGTGAGGATTAGAAAAATCTAGGAAACGTACCACTCCCGACAACGAGTCTCGTTCCCCATTTACAAGATTATTTTTTAAAATAATTTTTTCGACGATCCAACCGTACGGATGTTAAGATATATCAAATTTAGTCATACGAAAAAAATATTAAAAAATTTGAAATTCATCTTGAATGTCAGGATTTGAAAAATCTTGTAAAAGTACCCCTCCCGACAACGAGACTAGTTCCCCATTTACAATATTAATTTTTAAAATGATATTTTCGATGATCCAACCGGACGGATGTTAAGATATATCAATTTTATTCATATGATTTTTTTAAAAAAATTTGAAATTCATCTTGCATGACACGCTTAGAAAAATCTAGTAAAAGTACCAGTCCTGACAACGAGACTCGTTCCTGATTTTCAAGTTAAAGTTTTAAATGATTTTTTCGATGATCCAATCAAAAGGATGTTAAGATATATCAATTTTAGTCATATGAAAAAATTATTAAATCATTTGAAATTCATTTTGCATGTCAGGATTAAAAAAAAATCTAGTAAAAGTACCACTCCCAACAACGGGACTCATTCCTGATTTGTAAGATTAATTTTAAAATGATTTTTTCGACGATCCAATCAAACGGATGTTAAGATATATCAAATTTAGTCATATGAAAAAAATATTAAAAAATTTGAAATTCATATTGCATGTCAAGATTAGAAAAATCTTGTAAAAGTACCCCTCCTGATAACGAGACTAGTTCCCCATTTACAAGATTAATTTTTAAAATGATTTTTTCGACGATCAAACTGTACAGATGTCACGATATATCAATTTTAGTCATATGAAAAAATTATTAAAAAATTTGAAATTCATCTTGCCGATTACGATTAGAAAAATTTAGTAAAAGTACCCCTCCCGACAACGAGACTCGTTCCCCATTTACAAGATTAATTTTTAAAATCTTTTTTCGAAAATCCGACCGTATAGATGTTAAGATAAATCAATTTTAGTCATATGAAAAAATTATTAAAAAATTTGAAATTCATCTTGCATGTGAGGATTAGAAAAATCTAGGAAACGTACCACTCCCGACAACGACTCTCCTTCCCCATTTACAAGATTATTTTTTAAAATAATTTTTTCGACGATCCAACCGTACGGATGTTAAGATATATCAAATTTAGTCATACGAAAAAAATATTAAAAAATTTGAAATTCATCTTGAATGTCAGGATTTGAAAAATCTTGTAAAAGTACCCCTCCCGACAACGAGACTAGTTCCCCATTTACAATATTAATTTTTAAAATGATATTTTCGATGATCCAACCGGATGGATGTTAAGATATATCAATTTTATTCATATGATTTTTTTTAAAAAATTTGAAATTCATCTTGCATGACACGCTTAGAAAAATCTAGTAAAAGTACCAGTCCTGACAACGAGACTCGTTCCTGATTTTCAAGTTAAAGTTTTAAATGATTTTTTCGACGATCCAATCAAAAGGATGTTAAGATATATCAATTTTAGTCATATGAAAAAATTATTAAATCATTTGAAATTCATTTTGCATGTCAGGATTAAAAAAATCTAGTAAAAGTACCAGTCCCAACAACGGGACTCATTCCTGATTTATAAGATTAATTTTAAAATGATTTTTTCGACGATCCAATCAAACGGATGTTAAGATATATCAAATTTAGTCATATGAAAAAAATATTAAAAAATTTGAAATTCATCTTGCATGTCAAGATTAGAAAAATCTTGTAAAAGTACCCCTCCTGACAACGAGACTAGTTCCCCATTTACAAGATTAATTTTTAAAATGATTTTTTCGACGATCAAACTGTACGGATGTCACGATATATCAATTTTAGTCATATGAAAAAATTATTAAAAAATTTGAAATTCATCTTGCTGATTACGATTAGAAAAATTTAGTAAAAGTACCCCTCCCGACAACGAGACTCGTTCCCCATTTACAAGATTAATTTTTAAAATCTTTTTTCGATGATCCGACCGTACGTATGTTAAGATAAATCAATTTTAGTCATATGAAAAAACTATTAAAAAATTTAAAATTCATGTTGCATGTCAGGATTAGAAAAATCTAGTAAAAGTACCACTCCCAACAACGAGACTCGTTCCTGATTTACATGATTAAATTTTATAATGATTTTTTCGACGGTCGAATCGAACGGATGTTAAGATATATCAATTTTAGTCATATTAAAAAATTATTAAAATATTTTAAATTCATTTTGCATGTCAGTATTAAAAAAATCTAGTAAAAGTACCACTCACAACAACGAGACTCGTTCCTGATTTACAAGATTAATTTTTAAAATGATTTTTTTGACGATCCAACCATACGGATGTTAAGATATATCAATTTTAGTCATGTGGAAAAAATATTAAAAAATTTGAAATTCATCTTGCATGTGAGGATTAGAAAAAACTAGTAAAAGTATCACTCCCGACAACGAGACTCATTCCTGATTTACAAGACTAATTTTTAAAATGATTTTTTCAACAATCCAACCTTACGGATGTCAAGATATATCAATTTTATTCATATGAAAAAATTATTAAAAAAATTTGAAATTCATCTTGCATGTGAGGATTAGAAAAATCAAGTAAAAGTACGACTCCCGACAACGAGTCTCGTTCCCCATTTAAAAGATTAATTTTTTAAAATGATTTTTTCGACGATCCAACCGTACGGATGTTAAGATATATCAAATTTAGTCATATGAAAAAATATTAAAAATTTTGAAATTCATCTTGCATGTCAGGATTAGAAAAATCTTGTTAAAGTACCCCTCCCGACAACGAGACTAGTTCCCCATTTACAAGATTAATTTTTAAAATGATTTTTTCGACGATCAAACCGTACGGATTTCAAGATATATCAATTTTAGTCATATGAAAAAATTATTAAAAAATTTGAAATTCATCTTGCCGATTAGGATTAGAAAAATTTAGTAAAAGTTCCCCTCCCGACAACTAGACTCGTTCCCCATTTACAAGATTAATTTTTAAAATATTTTGTCGATGATCCGACCGTACGAATGTTAAGTTTAATCAATTTTAGTCATATAAAAAAAATTTAAAATTCATGTTGCCTGTTAAGTTTAGAAAAATCTAGTAAAAAACCACTCCCGACAACGAGACTCGTTCCTGATTTACAAGATTAATTTTTATAATGATTTTTTCGACGATCCAACCGTGCGGATGTTAAGATATATCAATTTTAGTTATATGAAAAAATTATTAAAAAACTTGAAATTCATCTTGCATGTGAGGATTAGAAAAATCTAGTAAAAGTACCACTTCCGACAACGAGACTCGTTCCTGATTTACAAGATAAATTTTTAAAATGATATTTTGGATGATCCAACCAGAAGGATGTTAAGATTTATCAATTTTATTCATATGAATTTTTTTAAAAAATTTGAAATTCATCTTGCACGACACGATTAGAAAAATCTAGTAAAAGTACCAGTCCTGACAACGAGATTCGTTCCTGATTTACAAGTTAAAGTTTTAAATGATTTTTTCGGCGATCCAATCAAACGGATGTTAAGATATATGAATTTTAGTCATATGAAAAAATTATTAAAATATTTTAAATTCATTTTGCATGTCAGTATTAAAAAAATCTAGTAAAAGTACCACTCACAACAACGAGACTCGTTCCTGATTTACAAGATTAATTTTTAAAATGATTTTTTTGACGATCCAACCATACGAATGTTAAGATATATCAATTTTAGTCATGTGAAAATAATATTAAAAAATTTGAAATTCATCTTGCATGTCAGGATTAGAAAAAACTAGTAAAAGTATCACTCCCGACAACGAGACTCATTCCTGATATACAAGACTAAATTTAAAATGATATTTTCAACAATCCAACCTTACGGATGTCAAGATATATCAATTTTATTCATATGAAAAAATTATTAAAAAAATTTGAAATTCATCTTGCCTGTGAGGATTAGAAAAATCAAGTAAAAGTACGACTCTCGACAACGAGTCTCGTTCCCCATTTACAAGATTAATTTTTAAAATCTTTTGTCGATGATCCGACCGTACGGATGTTAAGGTTAATCAATTTTAGTCATATAAAAAAAATTTAAAATTCATGTTGCCTGTTAAGTTTAGAAAAATCTAGTAAAAGTAGCACTCCCGACAACGAGACTCTTTCATGATTTACAAGATTAATTTTTATAATGATTTTTTCGACGATCCAACCGTACGGATGTTAAGATATATCAATTTTAGTTATATGAAAAAATTATTAAAAAACTTGAAATTCATCTTGCATGTGACGATTAGAAAAATCTAGTAAAAGTACCACTTCCGACAACGAGACTCGTTCCTGATTTACAAGGTAAATTTTTAAAATGATATTTTCGATGATACAACCAGACGGATGTTAAGATATATCAATTTTATTCATATGAATTTTTTTAAAATTCATGTTGCCTGTTAAGTTTAGAAAAATCTAGTAAAAGTTCCACTCCCAACAACGAGACTCGTTCCTGATTTACAAGATTAATTTTTAAAATGATTTTTTTTATGATCCAACCGTACGGATGTAAAGATATATCAATTTTAGTCATGTGAAAAAATTATTAAAAAATTTGAAATTCATCTTGCATGTCAGGATTAGAAAAATCTAGTAAAATTATCACTCCCGACAACGAGACTCATTCCTGATTTACAAGAATAATTTTTAAAATGATTTTTTCAACAATCCAACCGTACGAATGTCAATATATATCAATTTAAATCATATGAAAAAATTATTAAAAAATTTGAAATTCGTCTTGCATGTGAGGATTAGAAAAATCTAGGAAACGTACCACTCCCGACAACGAGTCTCGTTCCCCATTTACAAGATTATTTTTTAAAATAATTTTTTCGACGATCCAACCATACAGATGTTAAGATATATCAAATTTAGTCATACGAAAAAATATTAAAAAATTTGAAATTCATCTTGCATGTCAGGATTAGAAAAATCTTGTAAAAGTACCCCTCCCGACAACGAGACTAGTTCCCCATTTACAAGATTAATTTTTAAAATGATATTTTCGATGATCCAACCGGACGGATATTAAGATATATCAATTTTATTCGTATGATTTTTTTTTAAAAATTTGAAATTCATCTTGCATGACACGATTAAAAAAATCTAGTAAAAGTACCAGTCCTGACAACGAGACTCGTTCCTGATTTACAAGTTAAAGTTTTAAATGATTTTTTCGACGATCCAATCAAACGGATGTTAAGATATATCAATTTTAGTCATATGAAAAAATTATTAAATCATTTGAAATTCATTTTGCATGTCAGGATTAAAAAAATCTAGTAAAAGTACCACTCCCAACAACGGGACTCATTCCTGATTTATAAGATTAATTTTAAAATTATTTTTTTGACAATCCAACCGTACGGATGTTAAGATATATCAATTTTAGTCATGTGAAAAAATTATTAAAAAATTTGAAATTCATCTTACATGTTAGGATTAGAAAAATCAAGTAAAAGTACCACTCCCGACAAATAGACTCATTCCTGATTTACAAGACTAATTTTTAAAATCATTTTTTCAACAATCCAACCGTACGGATGTCAAGATATATCAATTTTATTCATATGAAAAAATTATTAAAAAAATTTGAAATTCAGCTTGCATGTGAGGATTAGAAAAATCTAGTAAAAGTACCACTCCCGACAACGGGTCTCGTTCCCCATTTACAAGATTAATTTTTTCAAATGATTTTTTCGACGATCGAACCATACGGATGTTAAGATATATCAAATTTAGTCATATGAAAAAAATATTAAAAAATTTGAAATTCATCTTGCATGTCAAGATTAGAAAAATCTTGTAAAAGTACCCCTCTTGACAACGAGACTAGTTCCCCATTTACAAGATTAATTTTTAAAATGATTTTTTCGATGATCAAACTGTACGGATGTCACGATATATCAATTTTAGTCATATGAAAAAATTATTAAAAAATTTGAAATTCATCTTGCCGATTAGGATTAGAAAAATTTAGTAAAAGTACCCCTCCTGACAACGAGACTCGTTCCCCATTTACAAGATTAATTTTTTAAATCTTTTTTCGATGATCCGACCGTACGGATGTTAAGATAAATCAATTTTAGTCATATGAAAAAACTATTAAAAAATTTAAAATTCATGTTGCATGTCAGGATTAGAAAAATCTAGTAAAAGTACCACTCCCAACAACGAGACTCGTTCCTGCTTTACAAGATTAATTTTTATAATGATTTTTTCGACGATCCAGCCGTACAGATGTTAAGATATATCAATTTTAGTCATATGAATAAATTATTAAAAAACTTGAAATTCATCTTGCATGTGAGGATTAGAAAAATCTTGTAAAAGTACCACTCCCGACAACGAGACTCGTTCCTGATTTACAAGATAAATTTTTAAAATGATGATCCAACCAGACGGATGTTAAGATATATCAATTTTATTCATATGAATTTTTTAAAAAAAAATTGAAATTCATCTTGCATGACACGATTAGAAAAATCTAGTAAAAGTATCAGTACTAACAACGAGACTCGTTCCTGATTTACAATTTAAAGTTTTAAATGATTTTTTCGACGATCCAATCGAATGGATGTTAAGATATATCAATTTTAGTCATATTAAAAAAATATTAAAATATTTTAAATTTATTTTGCATGTTAGTATTAAAAAAATCTAGTAAAAGTACCACTCACAACAACGAGACTCGTTCCTGATTTACAAGATTAATTTTTAAAATAATTTTTTTGACGATCCAACCATACGGATGTTAAGATATATCAATTTTAGTCATATGAAAAAAATATTAAAAAATTTGAAATTCATCTTGCATGTGAGGATTAGAAAAATCAAGTAAAAGTACGACTCCCGACAACGAGTCTTGTTCCCCATTTACAAGATTAATTTTTTAAAATGATTTTTTCGACGATCCAACCGTACGGATGTTAAGATATATCAAATTTAGTGATATGAAAAAAATATTTAAAATTTTGAAATTCATCTTGCATGTCAGGATTAGAAAAAACTTGTAAAAGTACCCCTCCGGACAACGAGACTAGTTCCCCATTTACAAGATTAATTTTTAAAATGATTTTTTTGACGATCAAACCGTACGGATGTCAAGATATATCAATTTTGGTCATATGAAAAAATTATTAAAAAATTTGAAATTTAACTTGCCGATTAGTATTAGAAAAATTTAGTAAAAGTACCCCTCCCGACAACTAGACTCGTTCCCCATTTACATGATTAATTTTTAAAATCTTTTGTCGATGATCCGACCGTACAGATGTTAAGTTTAATCAATTTTAGTCATATTAAAAAAAATTTAAAATTCATGTTGCCGGTTAAGTTTAGAAAAATCTAGTAAAAGTACCACTCCCGACAACGAGACTCGTTCCTGATTTACAAGATTAATTTTTATAATGATTTTTTCGACGATCCAACCTTATGGATGTTAAGATATATCATTTTTAGTTATATGAAAAAATTATTAAAAAACTTGAAATTCAACTTGCATGTGAGGATTAGAAAAATCTAGTAAAAGTACCACTTCCGACAACGAGACTCGTTCCTGATTTACAAGATAAATTTTTAAAATGATATTTTCGATGATCCAACCGGACCAATGTTCAGATATATCAAATTTATTCATATGAATTTTTTTAAAAAAATTTGAAATTCATCTTGCATGACACGATTAGAAAAATCTAGTAAAAGTACTAGTCCTGACAACGAGATTCGTTCCTGATTTACAAGTTAAAGTTTTAAATGATTTTTTCGACGATCCAATCAAACGGATGTTAAGATATATCAATTTTAGTCATATGAAAAAATTATTAAAATATTTTAAATTCATTTTGCATGTCAATATTAAAAAAATCTAGTAAAAGTACCACTCCCAACAACGAGACTCGTTCCTGATTTACAAGATTAATTTTTAAAATGATTTTTTTGACGATCCAACCGTACGGATGTTAAGATATATCAATTTTAGTCATGTGAAAAAATTATTAAAAAATTTGAAATTCATCTTACATGTTAGGATTAGAAAAATCAAGTAAAAGTACCACTCCCGACAAATAGACTCATTCCTGATTTACAAGACTAATTTTTAAAATCATTTTTTCAACAATCCAACCGTACGGATGTCAAGATATATCAATTTTATTCATATGAAAAAATTATTAAAAAAATTTGAAATTCAGCTTGCATGTGAGGATTAGAAAAATCTAGTAAAAGTACCACTCCCGACAACGGGTCTCGTTCCCCATTTACAAGATTAATTTTTTAAATTGATTTTTTCGACAATCCAACCGTACGGATGTTAAGATATATCAAATTTAGTCATATGAAAAAAATATTAAAAAATTTGAAATTCATCTTGCATGTCAAGATTAGAAAAATCTTGTAAAAGTACCCCTCTTGACAACGAGACTAGTTCCCCATTTACAAGATTAATTTTTAAAATGATTTTTTCGATGATCAAACTGTACGGATGTCACGATATATCAATTTTAGTCATATGAAAAAATTATTAAAAAATTTGAAATTCATCTTGCCGATTAGGATTAGAAAAATTTAGTAAAAGTACCCCTCCTGACAACGAGACTCGTTCCCCATTTACAAGATTAATTTTTTAAATCTTTTTTCGATGATCCGACCGTACGGATGTTAAGATAAATCAATTTTAGTCATATGAAAAAACTATTAAAAAATTTAAAATTCATGTTGCATGTCAGGATTAGAAAAATCTAGTAAAAGTACCACTCCCAACAACGAGACTCGTTCCTGCTTTACAAGATTAATTTTTATAATGATTTTTTCGACGATCCAGCCGTACAGATATTAAGATATATCAATTTTAGTCATATGAATAAATTATTAAAAAACTTGAAATTCATCTTGCATGTGAGGATTAGAAAAATCTAGTAAAAGTACCACTCCCGACAACGAGACTCGTTCCTGATTTACAAGATAAATTTTTAAAATGATGATCCAACCAGACGGATGTTAAGATATATCAATTTTATTCATATGAATTTTTTAAAAAAAAATTGAAATTCATCTTGCATGACACGATTAGAAAAATCTAGTAAAAGTATCAGTACTAACAACGAGACTCGTTCCTGATTTACAATTTAAAGTTTTAAATGATTTTTTCGACGATCCAATCGAATGGATGTTAAGATATATCAATTTTAGTCATATTAAAAAAATATTAAAATATTTTAAATTTATTTTGCATGTTAGTATTAAAAAAATCTAGTAAAAGTACCACTCACAACAACGAGACTCGTTCCTGATTTACAAGATTAATTTTTAAAATAATTTTTTTGACGATCCAACCATACGGATGTTAAGATATATCAATTTTAGTCATATGAAAAAAATATTAAAAAATTTGAAATTCATCTTGCATGTGAGGATTAGAAAAATCAAGTAAAAGTACGACTCCCGACAACGAGTCTTGTTCCCCATTTACAAGATTAATTTTTTAAAATGATTTTTTCGACGATCCAACCGTACGGATGTTAAGATATATCAAATTTAGTGATATGAAAAAAATATTTAAAATTTTGAAATTCATCTTGCATGTCAGGATTAGAAAAAACTTGTAAAAGTACCCCTCCGGACAACGAGACTAGTTCCCCATTTACAAGATTAATTTTTAAAATGATTTTTTTGACGATCAAACCGTACGGATGTCAAGATATATCAATTTTGGTCATATGAAAAAATTATTAAAAAATTTGAAATTTAACTTGCCGATTAGTATTAGAAAAATTTAGTAAAAGTACCCCTCCCGACAACTAGACTCGTTCCCCATTTACATGATTAATTTTTAAAATCTTTTGTCGATGATCCGACCGTACAGATGTTAAGTTTAATCAATTTTAGTCATATTAAAAAAAATTTAAAATTCATGTTGCCGGTTAAGTTTAGAAAAATCTAGTAAAAGTACCACTCCCGACAACGAGACTCGTTCCTGATTTACAAGATTAATTTTTATAATGATTTTTTCGACGATCCAACCTTATGGATGTTAAGATATATCATTTTTAGTTATATGAAAAAATTATTAAAAAACTTGAAATTCAACTTGCATGTGAGGATTAGAAAAATCTAGTAAAAGTACCACTTCCGACAACGAGACTCGTTCCTGATTTACAAGATAAATTTTTAAAATGATATTTTCGATGATCCAACCGGACCAATGTTCAGATATATCAAATTTATTCATATGAATTTTTTTAAAAAAATTTGAAATTCATCTTGCATGACACGATTAGAAAAATCTAGTAAAAGTACTAGTCCTGACAACGAGATTCGTTCCTGATTTACAAGTTAAAGTTTTAAATGATTTTTTCGACGATCCAATCAAACGGATGTTAAGATATATCAATTTTAGTCATATGAAAAAATTATTAAAATATTTTAAATTCATTTTGCATGTCAATATTAAAAAAATCTAGTAAAAGTACCACTCCCAACAACGAGACTCGTTCCTGATTTACAAGATTAATTTTTAAAATGATTTTTTTGACGATCCAACCGTACGGATGTTAAGATATATCAATTTTAGTCATGTGAAAAAATTATTAAAAAATTTGAAATTCATCTTGCATGTCAGGATTAGAAAAATCTAGTAAAAGTATCACTCCCGACAAACAAACTCATTCCTGATTTACAAGGCTAATTTTTAAAATCATTTTTTCAACAATCCAACCGTATAGATGTCAAGATATATCAATTTTATTCATATGAAAAAATTATTAAAAAAATTTGAAATTCAGCTTGCATGTGAGAATTAGAAAAATCTAGTAAAAGTACCACTCCCGACAACGGGTCTCGTTCCCCATTTACAAGATTAATTTTTTAAATTGATTTTTTCGACAATCCAACCGTACGGATGTTAAGATATATCAAATTTAGTCATATGAAAAAAATATTAAAAAATTTGAAATTCATCTTGCATGTCAAGATTAGAAAAATCTTGTAAAAGTACCCCTCTTGACAACGAGACTAGTTCCCCATTTACAAGATTAATTTTTAAAATGTTTTTTTCGACGATCAAACTGTACGGATGTCACGATATATCAATTTTAGTCATATGAAAAAATTATTAAAAAATTTGAAATTCATCTTGCCTATTAGGATTAGAAAAATTTAGTAAAACTACCCCTACCGACAACGAGACTCGTTCCCCATTTACAAGATTAATTTTTAAAATCTTTTTTCGATGATCCGACCGTCCGGATTTTAAGATAAATCAATTTTAGTCATATGAAAAAACTATTAAAAAATTTAAAATTGATGTTGCATGTCAGGATTAGAAAAATCTAGTAAAAGTACCACTCCCAACAACGAGACTCGTTCCTGATTTACAAGATTAATTTTTATAATGATTTTTTCGACGATCCAACCGTACGGATGTTAAGATATATCGATTTTTGTCAGATGAAAAAATTATTAAAAAACTTGAAATTTATCTTGCATGTGAGGATTAGAAAAATCTAGTAAAAGTACCACTCCCGCAACGAGACTCGTTCCTGATTTACAAGATAAATTTTTAAAATGATATTTTCGATGATCAAACCGGACGGACGTTAAGATATATCAATTTTCTTCATAGGAATTTTTTTTAAAAAATTTGAAATTCATCTTGCATGACACGATTAGAAAAATCTAGTAAAAGTACCAGTGCCAACAACAAGACTCGTTCCTGATTTACAATTTAAAGTTTTAAATGATTTTTTCGACGATCCAATCGAATGGATGTTAAGATATATCAATTTTAGTCATATTAAAAAAATATTAAAATATTTTAAATTGATTTTGAATGTTAGTATTAAAAAAATCTAGTAAAAGTACCACTGACAACAACGAGACTCGTTCCTGATTTACAAGATTAATTTTTAAAATGATTTTTTTGACGATCCAACCATACGGATGTTAAGATATATCAATTTTAGTCATGTGAAAAAAATATTAAAAAATTTGAAATTCTTCTTGCATGTCAGGATTAGAAAAAACTAGTAAAAGTATCACTCCCGACAACGAGACTCATTCCTGTTTTACAAGAATAATTTTTAAAATGATTTTTTCAACAATCCAATCGTAGGAATGTCAATATATATCAATTTTATTCATATAAAAAAATTATTAAAAAAATTTGAAATTCATCTTGCATGTGAGGATTAGAAAAATCAAGTAAAAGTACGACTCCCGACAACGAGTCTTGTTCCCCATTTACAAGATTAATTTTTTAAAATGATTTTTTCAACGATCCAACCGTACGGATGTTAAGATATATCAAATTTAGTCATATGAAAAAAATATTAAAAATTTTGAAATTCATCTTGCATGTCAGGATTAGAAAAATCTTGTAAAAGTACCCCTCCCGACAACGAGACTAGTTCCCCATTTACAAGATTAATTTTTAAAATGATTTTTTCGACGATCAAACCGTACGGATGTCAAGATATATCAATTTTGGTCATATGAAAAAATTATTAAAAAATTTGAAATTCAACTTGCCGATTAGGATTAGAAAAATTTAGTAAAAGTACCCCTCCTGACACCTAGACTCGTTCCCATTTACAAGATTAATTTTTAAAATCTTTTGTCGATGATCCGACCGTACGAATGTTAAGTTTAATCAATTTTAGTCATATTAAAAAAAATTTAAAATTTATGTTGCCTGTTAAGTTTAGAAAAATCTAGTAAAAGTACCACTCCCGACAACGAGACTCGTTCCTGATTTACAAGATTAATTTTTATAATGATTTTTTCGACGATCCAACCGTAAAGATGTTAAGATATATCAATTTTAGTTATATGAAAAAATTATAAAAAACTTGAAATTCATCTTGCATGTGAGGATTAAAAAATCTAGTAAAAGTACCACTTCCGACAACGAGACTCTTTCCTGATTTACAAGATAAATTTTTAAAATGATATTTTCGATGATCCAACCGGACCAATGTTAAGATATATCAAATTTATTCATATGAATTTTTTTAAAAAAATTTGAAATTCATCTTGCATGACACGATTATAAAAATCTAGTAAAAGTACTAGTCTTGACAACGAGATTCGTTCCTGATTTACAAGTTAAAGTTTTAAATGATTTTTTCGATGATCCAATCAAACGGATGTTAAGATATATCAATTTTAGTCATATGAAAAAATTATTAAAATATTTTAAATTCATTTTGCATGTCAATATTAAAAAAATCTAGTAAAAGTACCACTCCCAACAACGAGACTCGTTCCTGATTTATAAGATTAATTTTTAAAATGATTTTTTTGACGATCCAACCGTACGGATGTTAAGATATATCAATTTTAGTCATGTGAAAAAATTATTAAAAAATTTGAAATTCATCTTGCATGTCAGGATTAGAAAAATCTAGTAAAAGTATCACTCCCGACAACGAGACTCATTCCTGATTTGCAAGAATAATTTTTAAAATGATTTTTTCAACAATCCAACCGTACGAATGTCAATATATATCAATTTTATTCATATGAAAAAATTATTAAAAAATTTGAAATTCATCTTGCATGTGAGGATTAGAAAAATCTAGGAAACGTACCACTCCCGACAACGAGTCTCGTTCCACATTTACAAGATTATTTTTTAAAATAATTTTTTCGACGATCCAACCGTACGGATGTTAAGATATATCAAATTTAGTCATACGAAAAAAATATTAAAAAATTTGAAATTCTTCTTGCATGTCAGGATTAGAAAAATCTTGTAAAAGTACCCCTCCCGACAACGAGACTAGTTCCCCATTTACAAGATTAATTTCTAAAATGATATTTTCGATGATCCAACCGGACGGATGTTAAGATATATCAATTTTATTCATATGTTTTTTTAAAAAAAAATTTGAAATTCATCTTGCATGACACGATTAGAAAAATCTAGTAAAAGTACCAGTCCTGACAACGAGACTCTTTCCTGATTTACAAGTTAAAGTTTTAAATGATTTTTTTGATGATCCAATCAAAAGGATGTTAAGATATATCAATTTTAGTCATATGAAAAAATTATTAAATCATTTGAAATTCATTTTGCATGTCACGATTAAAAAAATATAGTAAAAGTACCACTCCCAACAACGGGACTCATACCTGATATTTAAGATTAATTTTAAAATAATTTTTTTGACAATCCAACCGTACGGATGTTAAGATATATCAATTTTAGTCATGTGAAAAAATTATTAAAAAATTTGAAATTCATCTTACATGTTAGGATTAGAAAAATATAGTAAAAGTACCACTCCCGACAAACAGACTCATTCCTGATTTACAAGGCTAATTTTTAAAATCATTTTTTTAACAATCTAACCGTATAGATGTCAAGATATATCAATTTTATTCATATGAAAAAATTATTAAAAAAATTTGAAATTCAGCTTGCATGTGAGAATTAGAAAAATCTAGTAAAAGTACCACTCCCGACAACGGGTCTCGTTCCCCATTTACAAGATTAATTTTTTAAATTGATTTTTTCAACAATCCAACCATACGGATATTAAGATATATCAAATTTAGTCATATGAAAAAAATATTAAAAAATTTGAAATTCATCTTGCATGTCAAGATTAGAAAAATCTTGTAAAATTACCCCTCTTGACAACGAGACTAGTTCCCCATTTATAAGATTAATTTTTAAAATGATTTTTTCGACGATCAAACTGTACGGATGTCACGATATATCAATTTTAGTCATATGAAAAAATTATTAAGAAATTTGAAATTCATCTTGCCGATTAGGATTAGAAAAATTTAGTAAAAGTACCCCTCCCGACAACGAGACTCGTTCCCCATTTACAAGATTAATTTTTAAAATCTTTTTTCGATGATCCGACCGTACGGATGTTAAGATAAATCAATTTTAGTCATATGAAAAAACAATTAAAAAATTTAAAATTCATGTTGCATGTCAGGATTAGAAAAATCTAGTAAAAGTACCACTCCCAACAACGAGACTCGTTCCTGATTTACAAGATTAATTTTTATAATGATTTTTTCGACGATCCAACCGTACGGATGTTAAGATATATCGATTTTTGTCAGATGAAAAAATTATTAAAAAACTTGAAATTCATCTTGCATGTGAGGATTAGAAAATCTAGTAAAAGTATCACTCCCGCAACGAGACTCGTTCCTGATTTACAAGATAAATTTTTAAAATGATATTTTCGATGATCCAACCGGACGGATGTTAAGATATATCAATTTTCTTCATATGAATTTTTTTTTAAAAATTTGAAATTCATCTTGCATGACACGATTAGAAAAATCTAGTAAAAGTACCAGTCCCAACAACGAGACTCGTTCCTGATTTACAATTTAAAGTTTTAAATGATTTTTTCGACGATCCAATCGAATGGATGTTAAGATATATCAATTTTAGTCATATTAAAAAAATATTAAAATATTTTAAATTCATTTTGCATGTTAGTATTAAAAAAATCTAGTAAAAGTACCACTGACAACAACGAGACTCGATCCTGATTTACAAGATTAATTTTTAAAATGATTTTTTTGACGATCCAACCATACGGATGTTAAGATATATCAATTTTAGTCATGTGAAAAAAATATTAAAAAATTTGAAATTCATCTTGCATGTGAGGATTAGAAAAAACTAGTAAAAGTATCACTCCCGACAACGAGACTCATTCCTGTTTTACAAGAATAATTTTTAAAATGATTTTTTCAACAATCCAATCGTACGAATGTCAATATATATCAATTTTATTCATATAAAAAATTTATTAAAAAAATTTGAAATTCATCTTGCATGTGAGGATTAGAAAAATCAAGTAAAAGTACGACTCCCGACAACGAGTCTTGTTCCCCATTTACAAGATTAATTTTTTGAAATGATTTTTTCAACGATCCAACCGTACGGATGTTAAGATATATCAAATTTAGTCATATGAAAAAAATATTAAAAATTTTGAAATTCATCTTACATGTTAGGATTAGAAAAATCTTGTAAAAGTACCCCTCCCGACAACGTGACTAGTTCCCCATTTACAAGATTAATTTTTAAAATGATTTTTTCGACGATCAAACCGTACGGATGTCAAGATATATCAATTTTGGTCATATGAAAAAATTATTAAAAAATTTGAAATTCAACTTGCTGATTAGGATTAGAAAAATTTAGTAAAAGTACCCCTCCCGACAACTAGACTCGTTCCGCATTTACAAGATTAATTTTTAAAATCTTTTTTCGATGATCCGACCGTACGGATGTTAAGTTTAATCAATTTTAGTCATATTAAAAAAAAATTAAAATTCATGTTGCCTGTTAAGTTTAGAAAAATCTAGTAGAAGTACCACTTCCGACAATGAGTCTCGTTCCCCATTTACAAGATTAATTATTATAATGATTTTTTCGACAATCCATCTGTACGGATGTTAAGATATATCAATTTTAGTCTTATGAAGTTTTTTTTAAAAAAATTGAAATTCATTTTGCATGACAGGATTCGAAAAATCTACTAAAAGTACCAGTCCCGAAAACGAGACTCGTTCCTGATTTACATGTTAAAGTTTTAAATGATTTTTTCGACGATCCAATCAAACAGATGTTAAGATATATCAATTTTAGTCATATGAAAAAATTATTAAATCATTTGAAATTCATTTTGCATGTCAGCATTAAAAAAATCTAGTAAAAGTACCACTCCCAACAACGGGACTCATTCCTGATTTATTAGATTTATTTTAAAATGATTTTTTTGACAATCCAACCGTACGGATGTTAAGATATATCAATTTTAGTCATGTGAAAAAATTATTAAAAAATTTGAAATTCAACTTACATGTTAGGTTTAGAAAAATCTAGTAAAAGTACCACTCCCGACAAACAGACTCATTCCTGATTTACATGACTAATTTTTAAATCCAACCGTACGGATTTCAAGATATATCAATTTAATTCATATAAAAAAATTATTAAAAAAAATTGAAATTCATCTTGCATATGAGGATTAGAAAAATCTAGTAAAAGTACCACTCCCGACAATGAGTCTCGTTCCCCATTTACAAGATTAATTTTTTAAAATGATTTTTTTGACGATCCAACCGTACAGATGTTAAGATATATCAAATTTAGTCATATGAAAAAAATATTAAAAATTTTGAAATTGATCTTGCATGTTAGGATTAGAAAAATCTTGTAAAAGTACCCCTCCCGACAACAAGACTAGTTCCCCATTTAAAAGATTAATTTTTAAAATAATTTTTTCGATGATCAAACCCTACGGATGTCAAGATATATCAATTTTAGTCATAAGAAAAAATTATGAAAAAATTTGAAATTCATCTTGCATGTTAGGATTAGAAAAATTTAGTAAAAGTACCCCTCCCGACAACAAGACTCGTTCCTCATTTACAAGATTAATTTTTTAAATGTTTTTTCGACGATCCGACCGTATGGACGTTAAGATATATCAATTTTAGTCATGTGAAAAAATTATTCAAAAATTTGAAATTCACCTTGCATGTCAGGATTAGAAAAATCTAGTAAAAGTACAACTCCCAACAACGAGACGCGTTCCTGATTTACAAGATAAATTTATAAAATGATATTTTCGATGATCCAACCGGAAGGATGTTAAGATATATCAATTTTAGTCATATGAATTTTTTTTAAAAAATTTGAAATTCATCTTACATGACGAGATTTGAAAAATCTAGTAAAAGTACTAGTCCCGACAACGAGACTCGTTCCTGATTTACAAGTTAAAGTTTTAAATGATTTTTTCGACAATCGAATCGAACGGATGTTAAGATATATAAATTTTAGTCATATAAAAAAATTATTAAAATATTTCAAATTCATTTTGCATGTTAGCATTAAAAATATCTAGTAAAAGTACCACTCCCAACAACGAGACTCGTTCCTGATTTACAAGATTAATCATTAAAATGATTTTTTTGACGATCCAACCGTACCGATCTTAAGATATATCAATTTTTGTCATACGAAAAACTTATTAAAAAATATGAAATTCATCTTGCATGTTAGGTATAGAAAAATTTAGTAAAAGTACCCCTCCCGACAACGAGACTCGTTCCCCATTTACAAGATTAATTTTTAAAACATTTTTTCGATGATCCGACCGTACAAATACTAAGATAAATCAATTTTAGTCATATTAAAAAACAATTAAAAAATTTAAAATTAATGTTGCATGTCAGGATTAGAAAAATCTAGTAAAAGTACCACTCCCGACAAAGAGACTCGTTCCTGATTTACAAGATTAATTTTTATAATGATTTTTTCGACGATCCAAACGTACGGATGTTAAGATATATCAAATTTTGTTATACGAAAAAAAAATTAAAAAATTTGCAATTCATCTTGTATGTGAGGATTAGAAAAATCTTGTAAAAGTACCCCTCCCGTCAACGAGACTAGTTTCCCGTTTACAAGATTAATTTTTAAAATGATTTTTTTGACGATCGAACCGTACGGATGTCAAGATATATCAATTTTAGTCATATGAAAAAATTATTAAAAAATATGAAATTCATCTTGCCGATTAAGATTAGAAAAATTTAATAAAAATACCCCTCCCAACAACGAGACTCGTTCCCCATTTACAAAATTATTTTTTATAATGTTTTTTCGATGATCCGACCGTACGGATGTTAAGATAAATAAATTTTAGTCATATTAAAAAATTATTAAAAAATTTGAAATTCATCTTGCATGTCAGGATTAGAAAAATCTAGTAAAAGTACCACTCCCGACAACGAGTCTCGTTCCCTATTTACAAGATTAATTTTTTTAAATGATTTTTTTGACGATCCAACCATACAGATGTTAAGATATATCAAATTTAGTCATATGAAAAAATATTAAAAAATTTGAAATTCATCTTGCATGTTAGGATTAGAAAAATCTTGTAAAAGTACCCCTCCCGACAACAAGACTAGTTCCCCATTTAAAAGATTAATTTTTAAAATAAATTTTTCGACGATCAAACCGTACGGATGTCAAGATATATCAATTTTAGTCATATGAAAAATTATTAAAAAATTTAAAATTCATCTCGCATGTTAGGATTAGAAAATTTTAGTAAAAGTACCCCTCCCGACAACGAGACTCGTTCCTCATTTACAAGATTAATTTTTTAAATGTTTTTTCGACAATCCGACCGTATGGACGTTAAGATATATCAATTTTAGTCATGTGAAAAAATTATTCAAAAATTTGAAATTCACCTTGTATGTCAGGATTAGAAAAATCTAGTAAAAGTACAACTCTCGACAACGAGACGCGTTTCTGATTTACAAGATTAATTTTAAAAATGATTTTTTTACGACGATCCAACCGTACGAATGTTAAGATATTTCAATTTTATTCATGTGAAAAAATTATTAAAAAACTTGAAATTCATCTTGCATGTCGGAATTAGAAAAATATAGTAAGAGTACCACTCCCGACAACGAAACTCGTTCCTGATTTACAAGATAAATTTTTAAAATGATATTTTTGATGATCCAACCGGAAGGATGTTAAGATATATCAATTTTAGTCATATGAATTTTTTTGACAATCCCACCGTACGGATGTTAAGATATATCAATTTTAGTCATGTGAAAAAATTATTAAAAAATTTGAAATTCATCTTACATGTTAGGTTTAGAAAAATCTAGTAAAAGTACCACTCCCGACAAACAGACTCATTCCTGATTTACAAGACTAATTTTTAAATCCAACCGTACGGATTTCAAGATATATCAATTTAATTCATATAAAAAAATTATTAAAAAAAATTGAAATTCATCTTGCATTTGAGGATTAGAAAAATCTAGTAAAAGTACCACTCCCGACAACGAGTCTCGTTCCCCATTTACAAGATTAATTTTTTAAAATGATTTTTTTGACGATCCAACCGTACGGATGTTAAGATATATCAAATTTAGTCATATGAAAAAAATATTAAAAATTTTGAAATTCATCTTGCATGTTAGGATTAGAAAAATCTTGTAAAAGTACCCCTCCCGACCACAAGACTAGTTCCCCATTTAAAAGATTAATTTTTAAAATAATTTTTTCGACGATCAAATCGTACGGATGTCAAGATATATCAATTTTAGTCATAAGAAAAAATTATGAAAAAATTTTAAATTCATCTTGCATGTTAGGATAAGAAAAATTTAGTAAAAGTACCCCTCCCGACAACAAGACTCGTTCCTCATTTACAAGATTAATTTTTTAAATGTTTTTTCGACGATCCGACCGTATGGACATTAAGATATATCAATTTTAGTCATGTAAAAAAATTATTCAAAAATTTGAAATTCACCTTGCATGTCAGGATTAGAAAAATCTAGTAAAAGTACAACTCCCGACAACGAGACACGTTCTTGATTTACAAGATTAATTTTAAAAGATGATTTTTTTTCGACGATCCAACCGTACGAATGTTAAGATATATCAATTTTAGTCATATGAAAAAATTATTCAAAAATTTGAAATTCACTTTGCATGTCAGGCTTAGAAAAATCTAGTAAAAGTACAACTCCCGACAACGAGACGCGTTCCTGATTTACAAGATTAATTTTTAAAATGATTTTTTTGACGATCCAAACGTACGAATGTTAAGATATATGAATTTTATTCATGTGAAAAAATTATTAAAAAACTTGAAATTCATCTTGCATATCGGAATTAGAAAAATCTAGTAAAAGTACCACTCCCGACAACGAAACTCGTTCCTCATTTACAAGATAAATTTTTAAAATGATATTTTCGATGATCCAACCGGAAGGATGTTAAGATATATCAATTTTAGTCATATGAATTTTTTTAAAAAAATTTGAAATTCATCTTGCATGACGAGATTAGAAAAATCTAGTAAAAGTACTAGTCCCGACAACGAGACTCGTTCCTGATTTACAAGTTAAAGTTTTAAATGATTTTTTCGACGATCGAATCGAACGGATGTTAAGATATATAAATTTTAGTAATATGAAAAAATTATTAAAATATTTTAAATTCATTTTGCATGTTAGGATTAAAAATATCTAGTAAAAGTAGCACTCCCAACAACGAGACTCGTTCCTAATTTACAAGATTAATCATTAAAATGATTTTTTTGACGATCCAACCATACCGATCTTAAGATATATCAATTTTAGTCATATGAAAAATTATTAAAAAATATGAAATTTATCTTGCATGTTAGGTATAGAAAAATTTAGTAAAAGTACCCCTCCCGACAACGAGACTCGTTCCCCATTTACAAGATTAATTTTTAAAATATTTTTTCGACGATCCAACCGTACGAATGTTAAGATATTTCAATTTTATTCATGTGAAAAAATTATTAAAAAACTTGAAATTCATCTTGCATGTCGGGATTAGAAAAATATAGTAAAAGTACCACTCCCGACAACGAAACTCGTTCCTGATTTACAAGATAAATTTTTAAAATGATATTTTCGATGATCCAACCGGAAGGATGTTAAGATATATCAATTTTAGTCATATGAATTTTATTTAAAAAATTTGAAATTCATCTTACATGACGAGATTAGAAAAATCTAGTAAAAGTACCACACCCGACAACGAGACTCATTCCTAATTTACAAAACTAATTTTTAAAATGATTTTTTCAACAATCCAACCGTTCGGATGTCAAGATATATGAATTTTATTGATATGAAAAAATTATTAAAAAAATTTGAAATTTATCTTACATGTGAGGATTAGAAAAATCTAGTAAAAGTACCACTCCCGATAACGAGTCTCGTTCCCCATTTACAAGATTAATTTTTAAAATGAATTTTTCGACGATCAAACCGTACGGATATCAAGATATATCAATTTTAGTCATATAAAAAATTATTAAAAAATATGAAATTCATCTGGCATGTTAGGTATAGAAAAATTTAGTAAAAGTACCCCTCCCGACAACGAGACTCGTTCCCCATTTACAAGATTAATTTTTAACATCTTTTTTCGATGATCCGACCGTACTAATATTAAGATAAATAAATTTTAGTCATATTAAAAAACTATTAAAAAATTTAAAATTCATGTTGGCTGTTAAGTTTAGAAAAATCTAGTAAAAGTACCACTCCCGACAACGAGACTCATTCCTGATTTACAAGATTAATTTTTATAATAATTTTTTCGACGATCCAAACGTACGGATGTTAAGATATATCAATTTTAGTTATATGAAAAAATTATTAAAAAACTTGAAATTCATCTTGCATGTGAGGATTAGAAAAATCTTGTAAAAGTACCACTTCCGACAACGAGACTCGTTCCTGATTTACAAGATAAATTTTTAAAATGATATTGTCGATGATCCAACCGGACGGATATTAAGATATATCAATTTTATTCATATGAATTTTTTTTTAAAATTTGAAATTCATCTCGCATGACACGATTAGAAAAATCTAGTAAAAGTACCAGTCCTAACAACGGGACTCGTTCTTGATTTACAAGTTAAAGTTTTAAATGCTTTTTTTGACGATCCAATCAAACGGATGTTAATATATATTAATTTTAGTCATATGAAATTTTTTTAAAAATATTTTAAATTCATTTTGCATGTCAATATTAAAAAAATCTAGTAAAAGTACCACTCCCAACAAAGAGACTCGTTCCTGATTTACAAGATTAATTTTTAAAATGATTTTTTTGACGATCCGACCGTACGGATGTTAAGATATTTCAATTTTAGTCATGTGAAACAATTATTAAAAAATTTGAAATTCATCTTGCATGTCAGGATTAGAAAAATCTAGTAAAAGTATCGTTCCCGACAAAGAGACTCATTCCCCATTTACAAGATTATTTTTTAAAATAATTTTTTCGACGATCCAACCGTACGGATGTTAAGATATATCAAATTTAGTCATAAGAAAAAAATATTAAAAAATTTGAAATTCATCTTGCATGTCAGGATTAGAAAAATCTTGTAAAAGTACCCCTCCCGACAACGAGACTAGTTCCCCATTTACAAGGTTAATTTTTAAAATGATTTTTTCGACGATCAAACCGTACGGATGTCAAGATATGTCAATTTTAGTCATATGAAAAAATTATTAAAAAATTTGAAATTCATCTTGCCGATTAGGAATAGAAAAATTTAGTAAAAGTACCCCTCCCGACAACGAGACTCGTTCTCCATTTACAAGATTATTTTTTAAAATGTTTTTAAGATAATACGACCGTACGGATGTTAAGATAAATAAATTTTAGTCATATTAAAAAATTATTAAAAAATTTAAAATTCATGTTGCATGTGAGGATTAGAAAAATCAACTAAAAGTACCACTCCCGACAACGAGACTCGTTCCTGATTTACATGATTAATTTTTATAATGATGTTTTCGACGATCCAACCGTACGGATGTTAAGATATATAAATTGTAGTCATATGAAAAAATTATTCAAAAATTTGAAATTCACCTTGCATGTCAGGATTAGACAAATCTAGTAAAAGTACAACTCCCGACAACGAGATGCGTTCCTGATTTACAAGATTAATTTTAAAAATGATTTTTTTCGACGATCCAACCGTACGAATGTTAAGATATATCAATTTTAGTCATATGAAAGAATTATTCAAAAATTTGAAATTCACTTTGCATGTCAGGATTAGAAAAATCTAGTAAAAGTACAACTCCCGACAACGAGACGCGTTCCTGATTTACAAGATTAATTTTTAAAATGATTTTTTTTGAAGATCCAAACGTACGAATGTTAAGATATATCAATTTATTCATGTGAAAAAATTATTAAAAAACTTGAAATTCATCTTGAATGTCGGGATTAGAAAAATCTAGTAAAAGTACAACTCCCGACAACAAAACTCGTTCCTGATTTACAAGACAAATTTTTAAAATGATATTTTCGATGATCCAACAGGAAGGATGTTAAGATATATCAATTTTAGTTATATGAATTTTTTAAAAAAAATTTAAATTCATCTTGCATGACGAGATTAGAAAAATCTAGTGAAAGTACTAGTCCCGACAACGAGACTCGTTCCTGATTTACAAGTTAAAGTTTTAAATGATTTTTTCGACGATCGAATCGAACGGATGTTAAGATATATATATTTTAGTCATATGAAAAAATTATTTAAATATTTTAAATTCATTTTGCATGTTAGGATTAAAAATATCTAGTAAAAGTACAACTCCCAACAACGAGACTCGTTCATGATTTACAAGATTAATCTTTAAAATGATTTTATTGACTATCCAACCGTACCGATCTTAAGATATATCAATTTTAGTCATTTAAAAAAATTATTAAAAAATTTAAATTCATCTTGCATGTCAGGATTAGAAAAATCTAGTAAAAGTACCACTCCCGACAACGAGACTCATTCCTGATTTACAAGACTAATTTTTAAAATGATTTTTTCAACAATCCAACCGTTCGGATGTCAAGATATATCCATTTTAGTCATATGAAAAATTATTAAAAAATATAAAATTCATCTTGAATGTTATGTATAGAAAAATTTAGTAAAAGTACCCCTCCCGCAACGAGACTCGTTCCCCATTTACAAGATTAATTATTAAAATCTTTTTTCGATGATCCGACCGTACGAATATTAAGATAAATCAATTTTAGTCATATTAAAAAACTATTAAAAAATTTAAAATTCATGTTGCATGTCAGGATTAGAAAAATCTAGTAAAAGTACCACTCCCGACAATGAGACTCGTTCCTGATTTACAAGATTAATTTTTATAATGATTTTTTCGACGATCCAACCATACGGATGTTAAGATATATCAAATTTAGTCATACGAAAAAAAAATTAAAAAATTTGAAATTCTTCTAGCATGTGAGGATTAGAAAAATCTTGTAAAAGTACCCCTCCCGACAACGAGACTAGTTTCACATTTACAAGATTAATTTTTATAATTATTTTTTCGACGATCGAACCGTACGGATGTTAAGATATATCAATTTTATTCATATGAAAAAATTATTAAAAAAAATTGAAATTCATCTTGCATGTGAGGATTAGAAAAACCTAGTAAAAGTACCACTCCCGACAACGAGTCTCGTTCCCTATTTACAAGATTAATTTTTTAAAATGATTTTTTTGACGATCCAACCGTACGGATGTTAAGATATATCAAATTTAGTCATATTAAAAAAATATTAAAAATTTTGAAATTCATCTTGCATGTTAGGATTAGAAAAATCTTGTAAAAGTACCCCTCCTCACAACAAGACTAGTTCCCCATTTAAAAGATTAATTTTTAAAATAATTTTTTCGACAATCAAACCGTACGGATGTCAAGATATATCAATTTTAGTCATATGAAAAATTATTAAAAAATTTGAAATTCATCTTGCATGTTAGGATTAGAAAAATTTAGAAAAAGTACCCCTCCCGACAACGAGACTCGTTCCTCATTTACAAGATTAATTTTTTAAATGATTTTTCAACGATCCGACCGTATGGACGTTAAGATATATCAATTTTATTCATGTGAAAAAAAATTTCAAAAATTTGAAATTCGCCTTGCATGTCAGGATTACAAAAATCTAGTAAAAGTACAACTCCCGACAACGAGACGCGTTCCTGATTTACAAGATTAATTTTAAAAATGATTTTTTTCGACGATCCAACCGTACGAATGTTAAGATATATCAATTTTAGTCATATGAAAAAATTATTCAAAAATTTGAAATTCACTTTGCATGTCAGGATTAGAAAAATCTAGTAAAAGTACAACTCCCGACAACGAGACGCGTTCCTGATTTACAAGATTAAGTTTTAAAATGATTTTTTTTGACGATCCAAACGTACGAATGTTAAGATATATCAATTTATTCATGTGAAAAAATTATTAAAAAACTTGAAATTCATCTTGCATGTCGGGATTAGAAAAATCTAGTAAAAGTACAACTCCCGACAACAAAACTCGTTCCTGATTTACAAGATAAATTTTTAAAATGATATTTTCGATGATCCAACAGGAAGGATATTAACATATATCAATTTCAGGTATATGAATATTTTTAAAAAAATTTAAATTTATCTTACATGACGAGATTAGAAAAATCTAGTAAAAGTACTAGTCCCGACAACGAGACTCGTTCCTGATTTACAAGTTAAAGTTTTAAATGATTTTTTCGACGATCGAATCGAACGGATGTTAAGATATATAAATTTTAGTCATATGAAAAAATTATTTAAATATTTTAAATTCATTTTGCATGTTAGGATTAAAAATATCTAGTAAAAGTACCACTCCCAACAACGAGACTCGTTCATGATTTACAAGATTAATCTTTAAAATGATTTTATTGACTATCCAACCGTACCGATCTTAAGATATATCAATTTTAGTCATTTGAAAAAATTATTAAAAAATTTAAATTCATCTTGCATGTCAGGATTAGAAAAATCTAGTAAAAGTACAACTCCCGAGAACGAGACTCATTCCTGATTTACAAGACTAATTTTTAAAATGATTTTTTCAACAATCCAACCGTTCGGTTGTCAAGATATATCAATTTTAGTCATATGAAAAATTATTAAAAAATATAAAATTCATCTTGAATGTTATGTATAGAAAAATTTAGTAAAAGTACCCCTCCCGCAACGAGACTCGTTCCCCATTTACAAGATTAATTTTTAAAATCTTTTTTCGATGATCCGACCGTACGAATATTAAGATAAATCAATTTTAGTCATATTAAAAAACTATTAAAAAATTTAAAATTCATGTTGCATGTCAGGATTAGAAAAATCTAGTAAAAGTACCACTCCCGACAATGAGACTCGTTCCTGATTTACAAGATTAATTTTTATAATGATTTTTTCGACGATCCAACCATACGGATGTTAAGATATATCAAATTTAGTCATACGAAAAAAAAATTAAAAAATTTGAAATTCATCTAGCATGTGAGGATTAGAAAAATCTTGTAAAAGTACCCCTCCCGACAACGAGACTAGTTTCACATTTACAAGATTAATTTTTATAATTATTTTTTCGATGATCGAACCGTACGGATGTTAAGATATATCAATTTTACTCATATGAAAAAATTATTAAAAAAAATTGAAATTCATCTTGCATGTGAGGATTAGAAAAACCTAGTAAAAGTACAACTCCCGACAACGAGTCTCGTTCCCTATTTACAAGATTAATTTTTTAAAATGATTTTTTTGACGATCCAACCATACGGATGTTAAGATATATCAAATTTAGTCATATTAAAAAAATATTAAAAATTTTGAAATTCATCTTGCATGTTAGGATTAGAAAAATCTTGTAAAAGTACCCCTCCTCACAACAAGACTAGTTCCCCATTTAAAAGATTAATTTTTAAAATAATTTTTTCGACAATCAAACCGTACGGATGTCAAGATATATCAATTTTAGTCATATGAAAAAATTATTAAAAAATTTGAAATTCATCTTGCATGTTAGGATTAGAAAAATTTAGTAAAAGTACCCCTCCCGACAACGAGACTCGTTCCTCATTTACAAGATTAATTTTTTAAATGATTTTTCAACGATCCGACCGTATGGACGTTAAGATATATCAATTTTATTCATGTGAAAAAAAATTTCAAAAATTTGAAATTCGCCTTGCATGTCAGGATTACAAAAATCTAGTAAAAGTACAACTCCCGACAACGAGACGCGTTCCTGATTTACAAGATTAATTTTAAAAATGATTTTTTTCGACGATCCAACCGTACGAATGTTAAGATATATCAATTTTAGTCATATGAAAAAATTATTCAAAAATTTGAACTTCACTTTGCATGTCAGGATTAGAAAAATCTAGTAAAAGTACAACTCCCGACAACGAGACGCGTTCCTGATTTACAAGATTAATTTTTAAAATGATTTTTTTTGACGATCCAAACGTACGAATGTTAAGATATATATCAATTTGATTCATGTGAAAAAATTATTAAAAAACTTGAAATTCATCTTGCATGTCGGGATTAGAAAAATCTAGTAAAAGTACAACTCCCGACAACGAAACTCGTTCCTGATTTACAAGATAAATTTTTAAAATGATATTTTCGATGATCCAACCGGAAGGATGTTAAGATATATCAATTTTAGTCATATGAATTTTTTTAAAAAAATTAAATTCATCTTGCATGACGAGATTAGAAAAATCTAGTAAAAGTACTAGTCCCGACAACGAGACTCGTTCCTGATTTACAAGTTAAAGTTTTAAATGATTTTTTCGACGATCGAATCGAACGGATGTTAAGATATATAAATTTTAGTCATATGAAAAAATTATTAAAATATTTTAAATTCATTTTGCATGTTAGGATTAAAAATATCTAGTAAAAGTACCACTCCCAACAACGAGACTCGTTCCGGATTTACAAGATTAATCTTTAAAATGATTTTTTTGACGATCCAACCGTACCAATCTTAAGATATATCAATTTTAGTCAGTTGAAAAAATTATTAAAAAATTTAAATTCATCTTGCATGTCAGGATTAGAAAAATCTAGTAAAAGTACCACTCCCGACAACGAGACTCATTCCTGACTTACAAGACTAATTTTTAAAATTATTTTTTCAACAATCCAACCATTCAGATGTCAAGATATATCAATTTTAGTCATATAAAAAATTATTAAAAAATATAAAATTGATCTTGAATGTTAGATATAGAAAAATTTAGTAAAAGTACCCCTCCCGACAACGAGACTCGTTCCCCATTTACAAGATTAATTTTTAAAATCTTTTTTCGATGATCCGACCGTACGAATATTAAGATAAATCAATTTTAGTCATATTAAAAAACTATTAAAAATTTTGAAATTTATCTTGCATGTTAGGATTAGAAAAATCTAGTAAAAGTACCCCTCCCGACAACAAGACTAGTTCCCCATTTAAAAGATTAATTTTTAAAATAATTTTTTCGACAATCAAACCGTACGGATGTCAAGATATATCAATTTTAGTCATATGAAAAAATTATTCAAAAATTTGAAATTCACCTTGCATGTGAGGATTAGAAAAATCTAGTAAAAGTACAACTCCCGACAACGAGACGCGTTCCAGATTTACAAGATTAATTTTAAAAATGATTTTTTTCGAGGATCCCACCGTACGAATGTTAAGATATATCAATTTTAGTCATATGAAAAAATTATTCAAAAATTTGAAATTCACTTTGCATGTCAGGATTAGAAAAATCTAGTAAAAGTACAACTCCCGACAACGAGACGCATTCCTGATTTAAAAGATTAATTTTAAAAATGATTTTTTTCGACGATCCAACCGTACGAATGTTAAGATATATCAATTTTAGTCATATGAAAAAATTACTCAAAAAATTGAAATTCACTTTGCATGTCAGGATTAGAAAAATCTAGTAAAAGTACAACTCCCGACAACGAGACGCGTTCCTGATTTAAAAGATTAATTTTAAAAATGATTTTTTTCGACGATCCAACCGTACGAATGTTAAGATATATCAATTTTAGTCATATGAAAAAATTATTCAAAAATTTGAAATTCACTTTGCATGTCAGGATTAGAAAAATCTAGTAAAAGTACAACTCCCGACAACGAGACGCGTTCCTGATTTACAAGATTAAGTTTTAAAATGATTTTTTTTGACGATCCAAACGTACGAATGTTAAGATATATCAATTTATTCATGTGAAAAAATTATTAAAAAACTTGAAATTCATCTTGCATGTCGGGATTAGAAAAATCTAGTAAAAGTACAACTCCCGACAACAAAACTCGTTCCTGATTTACAAGATAAATTTTTAAAATGATATTTTCGATGATCCAACAGGAAGGATATTAACATATATCAATTTCAGGTATATGAATATTTTTAAAAAAATTTAAATTTATCTTACATGACGAGATTAGAAAAATCTAGTAAAAGTACTAGTCCCGACAACGAGACTCGTTCCTGATTTACAAGTTAAAGTTTTAAATGATTTTTTCGACGATCGAATCGAACGGATGTTAAGATATATAAATTTTAGTCATATGAAAAAATTATTTAAATATTTTAAATTCATTTTGCATGTTAGGATTAAAAATATCTAGTAAAAGTACCACTCCCAACAACGAGACTCGTTCATGATTTACAAGATTAATCTTTAAAATGATTTTATTGACTATCCAACCGTACCGATCTTAAGATATATCAATTTTAGTCATTTGAAAAAATTATTAAAAAATTTAAATTCATCTTGCATGTCAGGATTAGAAAAATCTAGTAAAAGTACAACTCCCGAGAACGAGACTCATTCCTGATTTACAAGACTAATTTTTAAAATGATTTTTTCAACAATCCAACCGTTCGGATGTCAAGATATATCAATTTTAGTCATATGAAAAATTATTAAAAAATATAAAATTCATCTTGAATGTTATGTATAGAAAAATTTAGTAAAAGTACCCCTCCCGCAACGAGACTCGTTCCCCATTTACAAGATTAATTTTTAAAATCTTTTTTCGATGATCCGACCGTACGAATATTAAGATAAATCAATTTTAGTCATATTAAAAAACTATTAAAAAATTTAAAATTCATGTTGCATGTCAGGATTAGAAAAATCTAGTAAAAGTACCACTCCCGACAATGAGACTCGTTCCTGATTTACAAGATTAATTTTTATAATGATTTTTTCGACGATCCAACCATACGGATGTTAAGATATATCAAATTTAGTCATACGAAAAAAAAATTAAAAAATTTGAAATTCATCTAGCATGTGAGGATTAGAAAAATCTTGTAAAAGTACCCCTCCCGACAACGAGACTAGTTTCACATTTACAAGATTAATTTTTATAATTATTTTTTCGATGATCGAACCGTACGGATGTTAAGATATGTCAATTTTACTCATATGAAAAAATTATTAAAAAAAATTGAAATTCATCTTGCATGTGAGGATTAGAAAAACCTAGTAAAAGTACAACTCCCGACAACGAGTCTCGTTCCCTATTTACAAGATTAATTTTTTAAAATGATTTTTTTGACGATCCAACCGTACGGATGTTAAGATATATCAAATTTAGTCATATTAAAAAAATATTAAAAATTTTGAAATTCATCTTGCATGTTAGGATTAGAAAAATCTTGTAAAAGTACCCCTCCTCACAACAAGACTAGTTCCCCATTTAAAAGATTAATTTTTAAAATAATTTTTTCGACAATCAAACCGTACGGATGTCAAGATATATCAATTTTAGTCATATGAAAAAATTATTAAAAAATTTGAAATTCATCTTGCATGTTAGGATTAGAAAAATTTAGTAAAAGTACCCCTCCCGACAACGAGACTCGTTCCTCATTTACAAGATTAATTTTTTAAATGATTTTTCAACGATCCGACCGTATGGACGTTAAGATATATCAATTTTATTCATGTGAAAAAAATTTCAAAAATTTGAAATTCGCCTTGCATGTCAGGATTACAAAAATCTAGTAAAAGTACAACTCCCGACAACTAGACGCGTTCCTGATTTACAAGATTAATTTTAAAAATGATTTTTTTCGACGATCCAACCGTACGAATGTTAAGATATATCAATTTTAGTCATATGAAAAAATTATTCAAAAATTTGAACTTCACTTTGCATGTCAGGATTAGAAAAATCTAGTAAAAGTACAACTCCCGACAACGAGACGCGTTCCTGATTTACAAGATTAATTTTTAAAATGATTTTTTTTGACGATCCAAACGTACGAATGTTAAGATATATCAATTTGATTCATGTGAAAAAATTATTAAAAAACTTGAAATTCATCTTGCATGTCGGGATTAGAAAAATCTAGTAAAAGTACAACTCCCGACAACGAAACTCGTTCCTGATTTACAAGATAAATTTTTAAAATGATATTTTCGATGATCCAACCGGAAGGATGTTAAGATATATCAATTTTAGTCATATGAATTTTTTTAAAAAAATTAAATTCATCTTGCATGACGAGATTAGAAAAATCTAGTAAAAGTACTAGTCCCGACAACGAGACTCGTTCCTGATTTACAAGTTAAAGTTTTAAATGATTTTTTCGACGATCGAATCGAACGGATGTTAAGATATATAAATTTTAGTCATATGAAAAAATTATTAAAATATTTTAAATTCATTTTGCATGTTAGGATTAAAAATATCTAGTAAAAGTACCACTCCCAACAACGAGACTCGTTCCGGATTTACAAGATTAATCTTTAAAATGATTTTTTTGACGATCCAACCGTACCAATCTTAAGATATATCAATTTTAGTCAGTTGAAAAAATTATTAAAAAATTTAAATTCATCTTGCATGTCAGGATTAGAAAAATCTAGTAAAAGTACCACTCCCGACAACGAGACTCATTCCTGACTTACAAGACTAATTTTTAAAATTATTTTTTCAACAATCCAACCATTCAGATGTCAAGATATATCAATTTTAGTCATATAAAAAATTATTAAAAAATATAAAATTGATCTTGAATGTTAGATATAGAAAAATTTAGTAAAAGTACCCCTCCCGACAACGAGACTCGTTCCCCATTTACAAGATTAATTTTTAAAATCTTTTTTCGATGATCCGACCGTACGAATATTAAGATAAATCAATTTTAGTCATATTAAAAAACTATTAAAAATTTTGAAATTTATCTTGCATGTTAGGATTAGAAAAATCTAGTAAAAGTACCCCTCCCGACAACAAGACTAGTTCCCCATTTAAAAGATTAATTTTTAAAATAATTTTTTCGACAATCAAACCGTACGGATGTCAAGATATATCAATTTTAGTCATATGAAAAAATTATTCAAAAATTTGAAATTCACCTTGCATGTCAGGATTAGAAAAATCTAGTAAAAGTACAACTCCCGACAACGAGACGCGTTCCAGATTTACAAGATTAATTTTAAAAATGATTTTTTTCGAGGATCCCACCGTACGAATGTTAAGATATATCAATTTTAGTCATATGAAAAAATTATTCAAAAATTTGAAATTCACTTTGCATGTCAGGATTAGAAAAATCTAGTAAAAGTACAACTCCCGACAACGAGACGCGTTCCTGATTTAAAAGATTAATTTTAAAAATGATTTTTTTCGACGATCCAACCGTACGAATGTTAAGATATATCAATTTTAGTCATATGAAAAAATTACTCAAAAAATTGAAATTCACTTTGCATGTCAGGATTAGAAAAATCTAGTAAAAGTACAACTCCCGACAACGAGACGCGTTCCTGATTTACATGATTAATTTTTAAAATGATTTTTTTCGACGATCGAAACGTACGAATGTTAAGATATATCAATTTTATTCATGTGAAAAAATTATTAAAAAACTTGAAATTCATCTTGCATGTCGGGATTTGAAAAATCTAGTAAAAGTACAACTCCCGACAACGAAACTCGTTCCTGATTTACAAGATAAATTTTTAAAATGATATTTTCGATGATCCAACCGTAAGGATGTTAAGATATATCAATTTTAGTCATATGAATTTTTTTAAAAAAATTTAAATTCATCTTGCATGACGAGATTAGAAAAATCTAGTAAAAGTACTAGTCCCGACAACGAGACTCGTTCCTGATTTACAAGTTAAGGTTTTAAATGAATTTTTCGATGATCGAATCGAACGGATGTCAAGATATATAAATTTTAGTCATATGAAAAAATTATTAAAATATTTTAAATTCATTTTGCATGTTAGGATTAGAAAAATTTAGTAAAAGTACCCCTCCCGACAACGAGACTCGTTCCCCATTTACAAGATTAATTTTTAAAATCTTTTTTCGATGATCCGACCGTACGAATATTAAGATAAATCAATTTTAGTCATATTAAAAAACTATTAAAAATTTTGAAATTTATCTTGCATGTTAGGATTAGAAAAATCTAGTAAAAGTACCCCTCCCGACAACAAGACTAGTTCCCCATTTAAAAGATTAATTTTTAAAATAATTTTTTCGACAATCAAACCGTACGGATGTCAAGATATATCAATTTTAGTCATATGAAAAAATTATTCAAAAATTTGAAATTCACCTTGCATGTCAGGATTAGAAAAATCTAGTAAAAGTACAACTCCCGACAACGAGACGCGTTCCAGATTTACAAGATTAATTTTAAAAATGATTTTTTTCGAGGATCCCACCGTACGAATGTTAAGATATATCAATTTTAGTCATATGAAAAAATTTTTCAAAAATTTGAAATTCACTTTGCATGTCAGGATTAGAAAAATCTAGTAAAAGTACAACTCCCGACAACGAGACGCGTTCCTGATTTAAAAGATTAATTTTAAAAATGATTTTTTTCGACGATCCAACCGTACGAATGTTAAGATATATCAATTTTAGTCATATGAAAAAATTACTCAAAAAATTGAAATTCACTTTGCATGTCAGGATTAGAAAAATCTAGTAAAAGTACAACTCCCGACAACGAGACGCGTTCCTGATTTACATGATTAATTTTTAAAATGATTTTTTTCGACGATCGAAACGTACGAATGTTAAGATATATCAATTTTATTCATGTGAAAAAATTATTAAAAAACTTGAAATTCATCTTGCATGTCGGGATTTGAAAAATCTAGTAAAAGTACAACTCCCGACAACGAAACTCGTTCCTGATTTACAAGATAAATTTTTAAAATGATATTTTCGATGATCCAACCGTAAGGATGTTAAGATATATCAATTTTAGTCATATGAATATTTTTAAAAAAATTTAAATTCATCTTGCATGACGAGATTAGAAAAATCTAGTAAAAGTACTAGTCCCGACAACGAGACTCGTTCCTGATTTACAAGTTAAGGTTTTAAATGAATTTTTCGACGATCGAATCGAACGGATGTCAAGATATATAAATTTTAGTCATATGAAAAAATTATTAAAAAATTTAAATTCATCTTGCATGTTAGGATTAGAAAAATTTAGTAAAAGTACCCCTCCCGATAACGAGACTCGTTCTTCATTTACAAGATTAATTTTTTAAATGTTTTTTCGACGATCCGACCATATGGACGTTAAGATATATCAATTTTATTCATGTGAAAAAATTATTCAAAAATTTGAAATTCACCTTGCATGTCAGGATTAGAAAAATCTAGTAAAAGTACAACTCCCGACAACGAGACGCGTTCCAGATTTACAAGATTAATTTTAAAAATGATTTTTTTCGATGATCCAACCGTACGAATATTAAGATATATCAATTTTAGTCATATGAAAAAATTATTCAAAAATTTGAAATTCACTTTGCATGTCAGGATTAGAAAAATCTAGTAAAAGTACAACTCCCGACAACGAGACGCGTTCCTGAAAATTATTAAAAAATATAAAATTCATCTTGAATGTTGGATATAGAAAAATTTAGTAAAAGTACCCCTCCCGACAACGAGACTCGTTCCCCATTTACAAGATTAATTTTTAAAATCTTTTTTCGATGATCCGACCGTACGACTATTAAGATAAATCAATTTTAGTCATATTAAAAAACTATTAAAAAATTTAAAATTAATGTTGCATGTCAGGATTAGAAAAATCTAGTAAAAGTACCACTCCCAACAATGAGACTCGTTCCTGATTTACAAGATTAATTTTTATAATGATTTTTTCGACGATCCAACCGTACGGATGTTAAGATATATCAAATTTAGTTATACAAAAAAAAAATTAAAAAATTTGAAATTCATCTAGCATGTGAGCATTAGAAAAATCTTGTAAAAGTACCCCTCCCGACAACGAGACTAGTTTCACATTTACAAGATTAATTTTTAAAATGATTTTTTCGACGATCGAACCGTACGGATGTCAAGATATATCAATTTTAGTTATATGAAAAAATTATTAAAAATATGAAATTCATCTTGCCGATTAGGATTAGAAAAATTTAGTAAAAGTACCCCTCCCAACAATGAGACTCGTTCACCATTTACAAAATTATTTTTTAAAATGTTTTTTCGATGATCCGACCGTACGAATGTTAAGATAAATAAATTTTAGTCAAGTTAAAAAATTATTAAAAAAATTGAAATTCATCTTGCATGTCAGGATTAGAAAAATCTAGTAAAAGTACCACTCCCGACAACGAGTCTCGTTCCCCATTTACAAGATTAATTTTTTAAAATTATTTTTTCGATAATTCAACCGTACGGATGTTAAGATATATCAAATTTAGTCATACGAAAAAATATTAAAAAATTTGAAATTCATCTTGCATGTCAGGATTAGAAAAATCTTGTAAAAGTACCCCTCCTAACAACGAGACTAGTTCCCCATTTACAAGATTAATTTTTAAAATGATTTTTTCGACAATCAAACCGTACGGATGTCAAGATATATCAATTTTAGTCATATGAAAATATTATTAAAAAAATTGAAATTCATCTTGCCGATTAGGATTAGAAAAATTTAGTAAAAGTACCCCTCCCGACAACGAGACTCGTTCCCATTTATAAGATTATTTTTTAAAATGTTTTTTCGATGATCCGACCGTATGGATGTTCAGATAAATAAATTTTAGTCATATTAAAATATTATTAAAAAATTTAAAATTCATGTTGCATGTCAGGATTAGAAAAATGTAGTAAAAGTACCCCTCCCGACAACGAGACTCGTTCCCCATTTACAAGATTATTTTTTAAAATGTTTTTTCGATGATCCGACCGTACGGATGTTAAGATAAATAAATTTTAGTCATATTAAAAAATTATTAAAAATTTTGAAATTCATCTTGCATGTCAGGATTAGAAAATCGTAGTAAAAGTACCACTCCCGACAACGGGACTCATTCCTGATTTACAAGACTAATTTTTAAAATTATTTTTTCAACAATCCAACCGTACGGATGTCAAGATATATCAATTTTATTCATATGAAAAAATTATTAAAAAAATTTGAAATTCATCTTGCATGTGAGGATTAGAAAAATCTAGTAAAAGTACCACTCCCGACAACGAGTCTCATTCCCCATTTACAAGATTAATTTTTATAATGATTTTTTCGACGATCCAACCATACGGATGTTAAGATATATCAAATTTAGTCATACGAAAAAAAAATTAAAAAATTTGAAATCCATCCAGCATGTGAGGATTAGAAAAATCTTTTAAAAGTACCCCTCCCGACAACGAGACTAGTTTCACATTTACAAGATTAATTTTTAAAATGATTTTTTCGACGATCGAACCGTACGGATGTAAAGAAATATTAATTTTATTCATTTGAAAAAATTATTAAAAAAAATTGAAATTCATCTTGCATGTGAGGATTAGAAAAATCTAGTAAAAGTACACTCCCAACAACGAGTCTCGTTCCCTATTTACAAGATTAATTTTTTAAAATGATTTTTTTGACGATCCAACCATACGGATGTTAAGATATATCAAATTTAGTCATATGAAAAAAATATTAAAAATTTTGAAATTCATCTTGCATGTTAGGATTAGAAAAATCTTGTAAAAGTACCCCTCCCGACAACAAGACTAGTTCCCCATTTAAAAGATTAATTTTTAAAATAATTTTTTCGACAATCAAACCGTACGGATGTCAAGATATATCAATTTTAGTCATATGAAAAAATTATTAAAAAATTTGAAATTCATCTTGCATGTTAGGATTAGAAAAATTTAGTAAAAGTACCCCTCCCGATAACGAGACTCGTTCCTCATTTACAAGATTAATTTTTTAAATGTTTTTTCAACGATCCGACCATATGGACGTTAAGATATATCAATTTTATTCATGTGAAAAAATTATTCAAAAATTTGAAATTCACATTGCATGTCAAGATTAGAAAAATCTAGTAAAAGTACAACTCCCGACAACGAGACGCGTTCCAGATTTACAAGATTAATTTTAAAAATGATTTTTTTCGACGATCCAACCGTACGAATGTTAAGATATATCAATTTTAGTCATATGAAAAAATTATTCAAAAATTTGAAATTCACTTTGCATGTCAGGATTAGAAAAATCTAGTAAAAGTACAACTCCCGACAACGAGACACGTTCCTGATTTACAAGATTAATTTTTAAAATGATTGTTATTCCCAGTGGACTAATAATGAGATTTACAGAAGGGGGGGGGGTTGAATGTAAATCTCAAAACTTTTTCAAGTTTTGAGCAATTTGTAAGACTAAGTGTTTGAGTGATCAAATGTGTGTGAATTGCTTGGAGCTGATGCAGACAGATATATATTTAAACACAAATGAAATGAACACAAAGAACTTAAAAACTTTTCTGGTGGATTTGTTGTTCCACCAGAGATGTGTTATTTCAGAAAATCTGTGATTTAAAATTAAATCACAGCTGCTTCCTAGTACAAACTAGATGATTTTCTCTCTTGATATTTCTAAACAGCTCAGGGAAAATTCATTTCTAATTACTAGCTACTACTTGGTTTATATATCCCAAGTTTACAAGTGAAGACAAAGATAAAGTACAATAAGACAATAGTTCTCCACTTGTTTCTGTTCCATTTTTATCCAGTGTAATATGGAATTATCTGTTGACTTTCCATTTTGAACCAGACTAAAAACGGCTGCTTTTTCTGCTGTTCCTGAAATAGGCTACCACATCTCTGTCAATCCATGTGCCTCTGTCAGCTTTGTTAATTGTCACTATCAACTGCTATGAGACTGAGCATCCGTTGAAGCTTTCATCCGTTGATGGCTTTATCCGTTGATGCTCTAGCAGTGCATCCGTTGAAGCTTTCATCCATTGATGGCTTTATCCATTGATGCTCTAGCAGTTGAAGCTTTATCCGTTGAAGCACTTATCCGTTGAAGCGTTAGAGACATCCGTTGAAACTTAGTTTCTTATCCGTTGAAGATCTTCAATATCAGTTGATACTTCTTCACTTATACAAAATTACAAGGCATGATATATTTACAATTAGCCCTCCTACTTGTACATCCATTAGTAGTCAACATGACTGATTATCTCCTAACAACATCTAAGAATTACAGCTTGAAACCAGAGAGTGAGATGTGCTACAATACCAAACTTATTGCTAAGTAAGGCTACTCCTTCAATGGATAGCCAAGATGGTCTTATCCGTTGAGGCTACAAACACTAGATTTCTACTTAAGTGTTTTGCTGAACTTATCGTCAAACTAATACACATATTCCTAACAATCTCCCCCTATTTATGTCTACTATAACTGTAGGCATAAATTTGGGTTTAGCTTGATGATAACAAAACACTTAACAAATATATAAACTGTAACTAAGCAGAAATTCAAAAGTGCTGCAAAAGTGTATATGCTGAGATGAAATTGAAGAAATACATTGTTTCCAAGGGTGCTCCTTTAGCTTGAGCAAATTACTTTCTTTTCCTTTGATCCCTGGTTTTCTTTCCTAGCCTCCTGTCATTTTCCTGCATTTGAAGTTGAAGTTGTCTGTAGAATTCAGCTTCATCTTCTTCATTGATATCTAACTTAGATTGCATATCCTTGAGAGTTTCATTACTGGCAATCTTTAGCTGATCTTCAATTCTGAAAAATCTTCTGACTCCTTTGTTGTCTCTGAACTCCATCAACCAACGAGGTGATTTGTGAATTGTAATACCTCTCTCTTGAATGAGTAAAGTTCTAGGCAAAGCATTGGGCTCCCTCCAAGTTTTCCTTATGTTGGCAATCTTGTTGAGAATCTCAGTCCTGGCAGTTCTGGTAAAGCCAGAATCCTTATGTATGGTTGAGTAGACTCTAATCAAGGTAGTGCAACCTTCATTTAGAATTCTGTGAAGAGGCCATGTTCTTTCCCCAGCTCCTTTGTATTTGAACACTAGTCTTTCTGGTAGTTGTCTGTAGGCAGCTATTCCCCTTACATCCTCCAGCTCATCCAGATAGAGTTCAATGTCTGAAAATTCTTTTATGTCACAGTTGTGAACATAATCATCTTTAGAGTTTTGAGGTTTGGACTTAGGCTTCTGTGTGAATTTGATTGAGGCTTTAGAGGGTGTTGATTTGATTCTTCTTTTCTGCTTCTTTGATGATGGAGAAGAGGTTAGGAAGGTGGGCAATTTGATGGTGTCCCAATCAATTGGTTCCTCCTTGGGAATGATTGTTTCACCATGAATGTTCATGAAGGGGTCAGGTACAATGGGTTCAGGAATGGAGGGTAGTGGTTTGGATATTGATTGGGTTTCTTCAGTCTTATTTACCTTCTTTCTCTTTGCATTGACCTTCTTTCTTTTCCCTTTCTGCCATTCTTCCTTACTTCTTTCCTCCATCTCAGTACCAACCATGTCCCCCATAGCTTCATCTTCACCTTTGTCTTCAATTACTTTCTGATCTTCAGCCTGACTTGACTCTAGCTGTTTTTCAAGCTTTGCTTGTGCTCTTTTGTCAGCCTTTAGCTGTTTGGCTTCTTCCTTCAACCTTTTGGTTTCTTCCTTCTTGGCTATTGAGAATTTGGGATGTCCTTGCATCACACATATGCTCTTTCCCTCTCTGAAAATAATAGCCATGTTTCTCCTTACAGCCTCATCCATGATCTCTTTGAGATATGCAATACTTCTTTCTAAAAGCTTGTCCTCATCTGCTTTTGGAAGAGGAAAATCCACCTCTTTTAGAGGATTCTTTGTAGAGTCCTTATTGGATCAGTTGTTGGGCTTGAGAACCATAGGTTGCAGATCTTTGGAAGAAGTTTCTCCATCCTTATGCCTCCCTACTGGCTTGAGTTCCATAATAATTGATTCCACTTTTGTGCTATGCTTCACAGATTGTGATTGAGAAGTTGTAGAACCAAATATTAGTTGCATCTTTTCATCAATCTTCTTCCTTTGCTCTTTGACTTGCAATTCAGCTGCTGCTATCTGGATTAGATCAATGCCATCTAGCTTTCCTTTGACTTGAATTGGTGGAGAAGTTGTGATGACAGGAACTAGCACTTGAGAAATCTGAACTGTTGTAGATGGCTCTCCTCCCCCTTCCCCTTTATTCTCCCCCTTTTTGTTATCATCAAGGGTAGGGGTCAAGCCTTGTGCTTGTTCCAGCTGCATGAGGAGATTTGTTTGAGTTTGTTGATTCTGAAGAATGGTGACCATAGAGTCTTCAATTATTTGAACCCTATCTTCCAATCTGGCCAACCTCTTATCAGCATCAGAGGCCTTCCTTAGTCTCCCCAACAAATCTTGCATAGTACCATAGGGTATAACTGAATCTAATTTCTCAGCATTGTAGGATTTCAGATCAGCAATGTCCAGCTTGAGCTCATCCACACTTAGATTGTGCTGGTAATGCTGCAACTGCAAGAGATGCAGAGATTCCAGATGAGCTTGAAGAATTGCCTTGGTGCCAGCATCCTGATTCTCCTGAATGGCTTGCTGAATTGTCATGACTTGTTTGACCAAAGTGACACCAAACTCTCCTGGTGTTGATGGTTTGGCCCATGCCCATGCAGGAAGATTAGGAACAAAACTTGGGCCTGCTACTCCCCCTAAGTTCATGCTCTCATTCAAAGAATTAGAGTCATCATCATTAGAATTTACTCCAAATTCTTCAGATGGCTCACTAGCTTGAGAAGGCAGCCTGTTGACAGCAGCTTTGTCTCTTAGAAGAGATTTTGAAGTGTGTACAATGTGTAGTGTCTGTTCTGCCTCCATATTGCCCTGTGCAGCCAATAATTGATAGGCTGAAACAGGGTGAGTAAAAGTGTCAGCATCCAAGGAAATGTTATCAATGACAGCTTTGTAGTGTTGCTGAAATTGTCTTCCCTTATCTGCATCATCCACTTTCATTAACTCACTAGCAATGGCTAGATCCACCCTTATAGCTTATGTACCTGCCTTTCTCTCAATTTCTCTCTTTTCTTGCATCAGGGGCTCCCCCTGGCTCACACACACCCTCACACCCTCACCTTCACCTTCTAAGGTGGCACTCCTCTCACTTACTTTTGCCATGCTGGAAGAAATAGCATGCATTTGGTGACTCTCAACCTCTCCTTTTGCCTGGGAGCAACCCAGCCTCTCACTCAAAAAATCACTCCCTTCCCTCAAGCCTAAAAGTGATTGTACATTTGCCATGTCCTCTACAGTTGGAGTTATTTCTGTTAAGTGTGTAGAGGCCATCAACGGATAGGGAGTATCCGTTGAAGTGGAAACTGATGGTATCAACGGATAACTGCTGTTAAGCTTATCCGTTGAAGAACAACCACTTGTCAACGGATGAGAGATATCCGTTGAAGAAGGAAATGATGTAGAGATAGAAAGTGATATAATTGTTGAATCTGTGTGGATTGATTTTAAGTGAGGTGACACAGATTCTGCAACTACATCTGAAAGAATTGGCTGATGATCCAACAAATCATCTAAAAGATGATGATCACTAGGTTTTGAGTGGGGCTCCTCCCTGAGTTTTAATGAGGGAGAATCAGGAATTGATGTGAATATCATATCCACATCCAGAGAGGGTGTAGGAGAGTTTGAGGAATGGTGTGTGTCTATATTGAGAGAATGGGGCTGTGATTCCACATTTGCTGGAATCACATCAAGCTGAATTTGAGAAGGCACAGATACTGGTTGGTGTATCTGTGCTGTGTGTGCCCCTTGTGTGGAAACTAGGGTTTTGGCCTTCTTCTTCCTTGAAAAGGCTTGAATTGGTGAATGTGTAGCTTCAGTGTCCCTCCCTCTTTTGTTCTGTGTCCCTGGATGGGGACTATTTTCAATAGTTACATCCTTTTGGGAGGATGCAACTAGGGATGTGCTGTACTCCTTTTGAACCACTATAGTCTTTTGAGAGACTGTGGCTTGGCTGGAATGGGTACCACTCACCGCTCCCACCTTATCCTGGGGGGCTTTTTGATGTTCACCCCTCCCCTCACCACTCACACCCTGTTCACTCCCTTCAGGGTTTATGGTAGTTGTTACAACTGTTGTCTTTTGAGAAACAACAGAGGTAGGTTTCTTTGACTTGACTTTGGAGATTTTAGATTTGGTGGCTTTGGTAGGAGCCTGTTTGGACAATGACACAGGTTCCATAGCCACACTAGAAGGCAAAGAAATATTGGGGTTGGAAATAGTAGGAGTTATAGAAACATTTACCTCACTTACCTGTGGTGCATTCATGATTGGCAAGTATACCAATGGCACCTGGCTGTTGAGGTTCATTCTCAAAAGGTCTGCAAGGACCCTTTTCTCTTGTGCCCGGCATTTGAGTTTATTATTCTCATTGGATATAACCAAACCTTCAGCAACATGGTTAGCCAATAACATAAAGAATCTAGCAAAGTAGATGTTATGTGGTCTATTAGCTTTGTTACCTAATCTGTAACCTAATTGTAGCATAACACAGTTGCTAAAATTAAAGTACCTATCAGAAACTAGCATATAGAGCATATTAACAAGAGATGAAGTGATAGCATCAAAATTGCTAATCTTCCCAGAGAAAACCTTAATAAAGGCATCTCCAAGAAAACTCCATTCTTTCCTAAGGCCTTTCCTTCTAATACTACCTAAACTAGTAGAATCAAAAGCATAGCCTATGGAATCTAGCATAGCAGAGACATCTTTATCAGTGTGTGGTGTCATGGCATTATTCTCAGGCAACTTAAAGCAAGATTATAAATCATCACAATTAATGCAATAGTCCTTACCTTTGAGAGAGAAGACAATAGTCATATCAGTGGAGTTGAACTCTGCAGTTGTCCAAATCTCCTCAATCACTTCACAGTAGATGGTTGGGGCTTCCAGCATTACATAGCTCAGTTCGCAGTTCTTGATGAAGTCCATCATCTTGTGATAATCAGAATGGGCTTCCTTCTTTTCAACCAAGACTATGAAATTATTCTCTGTTTGAGACATAATTTTGACTATTGGTGCCATTTTTGTGAGTAGAGGTTGCAGAGAAGAACTTGAGAATTGAGAGAAAAAGAGAATGATAATTGCAAGAAAGCGTAAAGTGAAAATAAGAATTCAATTGGGCTTTTATACTTTCTTGAATTAAAACACAAATTAAAACAATTAAATGATACTTTTAAGTAAGTGAAAGCCGTTCAGGAATAAAAGAAACTGTAGAAATTCTGAAAACTACCGTAAATACAAATACATACAACACTGTATATCTATATCAACGGTTGAGTAAAAGAATCAACGGCTGTGACTCACTAACGTGACACATCAACGGATAAGGTAAATAGTTATCCGTTGATGAACAACACTATTTATCCGTTAAAGGATAAAATTACCAGAAATGTATTTGTCTTTCAACGGATAATGAATATCCGTTGATAGAACAATTTTGGCTTTCAACGGATAGGGAATATCCGTTGATAGGATAAGTCTTGATTAAAGCCAACTTTGTTCTTGCAGCAAATTCATTTCAGGCTACAAGACAGATTACATAGATGACATAGATTATGAATAGTTAAGCATACCTAACTCACTTACTAATCTTGTGAATGTTGATTCATCAAGTGACTTGGTAAATATGTCTACAATCTGCTTTTCACTTGGAACAAAATGAAGTTCCACTGTACCTTTCATCACATGTTCCCTAATGAAGTGGTAATTGATATCAATGTGCTTGGTTCTTGAGTGCTGCACTGGATTTTCAGTAATGGCAATGGCACTTGTGTTATCACAAAATATTGGAATTTTGTCAACAGTTATACCATAGTCAAATAACTGATTCCTCATCCACAGTATTTGTGCACAGCAACTACCAGCTGCAATGCATTCAGCTTCAGCTGTTGATGTGGAAAAAGAATTCTGCTTCTTGCTGAACCATGATACAAGCTTGTTTCCTAGAAATTGACAGGTGCCTGTTGTGCTTTTCCTGTCTAATTTGCAACCTGCATAATCTGCATCTGAGTAGCCAATTAGATCAAAACCAGACTCTCTAGGGTACCAAATTCCTAGATTTGGAGTCCCTTTGAGATATCTGAAAATTCTTTTAATAGCCACTAAGTGAGATTCTTTAGGGTCAGCTTGAAATCTAGCACAGAGACATGTAGAAAACATAATATCAGGTCTACTGGCAGTTAAATATAAAAGTGAGCCAACCATGCCTCTATAACTTGTAATATCCACAGACTTTTCAGCCTTGTTTAATTCAAGCTTGGTGGCAGTGGCCATGGGAGTTTTTGCAGGTGAACAATCCATTAAGTCAAACTTCTTTAAAAGATCATAAATATATTTAGTTTGACTAATGAAAATTCCACCACTAACTTGTTTAACTTGTAAACCAAGAAAGTAAGTTAGCTCTCCCATCATGCTCATTTCATATTTACTTTGCATTAATTTAGCAAACTTTTTACAAAGTTTATCATCTGTAGATCCAAATATAATATCATCTACATAAATTTATACAAGTATCTTAGAGCCATTAACATTTCTAAAGAAGAGAGTTTTGTCAACAGTACCTCTTGTGAAGTGATTATCTAGAAGGAACTTTGATAAAGTCTCATACCAGGCTCTTGGTGCTTGCTTTAGTCCATAGAGTGCTTTCAACAAATAATACACATTGTCTGGAAAATTTGGATCTTCAAAACCAGGAGGTTGGGTTACATAAACTTCTTCCTCCAATTCCCCATTTAGAAATGCACTCTTGACATCCATCTGATAGACTTTGAAATTGGCATTAGTTGCATAGGCTAGAAAGATTCTGATGGCTTCAAGTCTTGCAACTGGAGCAAATGTTTCATCAAAATCTATTCCCTCTTGTTGAGAATAGCCTTTGGCAACCAATCTGGCTTTATTCCTTATGACAATGCCATTTTCATCCATCTTGTTTCTGAATACCCATTTTGTGTCAATAGAACTCTTGTTCTTTGGCTTGGGTACCAGCTTCCATACTTTGTTCCTCTCAAATTGGTTTAGCTCCTCTTGCATTGCTAAAATCCAATCTGGATCCAATAGAGCTTCTTCCACTCTCTTAGGTTCCTCCTGTGATAGAAAGCTACTATACAGACATTCATCTTGAGTAGCCCTTCTAGTTTGTACTTTTGATGTAGCATTACCAATGATCAGTTCAAAAGGGTGATTCTTGGTCCATTTCCTTTGAGGTGGTAGATTAGCCCTTAATGAGGTTGCCTCAGTATTGTCATGATGTGAGATAGAATGTTGATTTGTTGAAACTCCCCCTGAGTTGCTGATCCTTTGAAAGGAAATGGGAGTTCTATCAACTGATGAGGTGAAGTGATTATCCGTTGACAGACTGTGATCAACGGATGCTTCGTTATGAACTTCAGCGGATGATGCACTTTGTCTTTCAACGGATGCTGCATTGCTTCTTTCAACGGAAGCTGAATTTTGACTTTCAACGGATGCAACATTCTGTGCATTATCCAAAGACAGACTCTGGTTTCTTCTTGAGATGTCTTCTTCATCATTCTCATCTTCACTATCATCACAATATATCTCAATATTTTCAAATTTGAGTCCTTCATGATGTCCCTCATCTGTTAGTCCATTAATCTTTTTATCATCAAACACAACATGTACAGATTCCATGACAATGTTGGTTCTTAGATTGTAGACCCTATAAGATTTTTCAGCAGAATAACCAACAAATATTCCTTCATCAGCCTTTGCATCAAACTTTCCTTTGTGATCAGATTGATTCCTTAAGATGTAACATTTGCAACCAAAGACATGTAGAAAGTTTAAAGTTGGTTTTCTTCTCTTGAATAATTGATAGGGACTCATGCATTTTGATTGATTGATTAGAGAAATATTCTGAGTGTAACATGCACAGTTAACAGCCTCAGCCCAAAAATAAGTTGGGAGCTTTGACTCCTCAAGCATTGTCCTTGCAGCTTCAATTAGTGATCTGTTCTTCCTTTCCACCACACCATTTTGTTGTGGAGTTCTTGGAGCTGAGAACTCATGCATGATCCCATTTACTCCACAGAACATCTTCATGGTTGAATTCTTGAACTCAGTTCCATTGTCACTCCTAATATTCCTTACTTTGAAATCAGGATGATTGTTAACTTGCTTGATATGATTGATGATGATTTCACTAGCTTCATCCTTTGATCCAAGAAAATAAACCCATGAAAACTTTGAGAAATCATCTACAATCACTAGGCAGTATCTTTTCCTTGAAATTGACAATACATTGACTGGTCCAAAGAGATCCATGTGTAGAAATTGCAGTGGTTCATCAATTACAGATTCAAGCTTCTTACTGAATGATACTTTCTTTTGCTTTCCTTTCTGACAAGCATCACACAGTCCATCCCTTGTGAATTCCACTAGAGGCATTCCTCTAACTAAGTCCTTTTTGACCAGATCATTCATTGTCTTGAAATTCAAATGGGACAGCTTCTTATGCCATAGCCAACTTTCAACTGGACTTGCTTTGCTGAGCAGACAAGTAATGGATTCTGCATCTGTAGAGTTGAAATCAGCTAAGTACACATTTCCTTTTCTAACTCCAGTTAGAACCACTTTATTGTCCTTTTTACTTGTGACAATACAGGCTTCAGAATTGAAGGAAACAGTATTCCCTCTGTCACATAGTTGACTGATGCTCAATAAATTGTGTTTGAGACCATCAACCAATGCAACTTCATCAATGATGACATTTTCTTTTGAAATCAAGCCATATCCCATAGTGAATCCTTTGATGTCATCTCCAAAGGTTATGCTAGGGCCAACTCTCTCCTTAAATTCTGTGAGCAGGGTGAAATCTCCTGTCATGTGTCTTGAACAACCACTGTCCAAGTACCATAGATTCCTTCTTTGTCCCTGGTTGCTTGATGAACTAGTTTCATTTTCATCAGAATTAGCCATCAGGGCTAGGTTGACATATTCCACATCATCATCTTCATTTACCCCATCTGCTGCCCAATCATCTTGAGTGAGAAAAGCTCTTTCCTTTTGTTTGAGCAAATCAAAATACTTCCTTTTGTAATCAACTTGCTCAAATTTCTTTTTCTCAGAATTTGGCTTCCTACACTCACTTGCAAAGTGTCCACTAATGCCACAGTTGTAACATTTGAACTTTGATTTGTCCACCATGTTTTTGTTTGGCTTAGTGAACTTTGTGTTTTTCCTGAACTTCATCTTTGCAAACCTCCTGGACAGAAAGGCCAGATGTTCATCAATATCATCAGATTCATCCTGACTGGAATTGTCTTCATCCTCAGCAACTTGCTCTTTACCCTTGCTTGATTCTGATTTGCTTGTGCCAATTTTGAGACTTGGCATTGTCTTTTCCTCATTTTTGTCTTCAACTTTTTCACTGTCAGCTACAAGTGCAACTGATCCTCCTTTTCTCTTTCCCTTTTCCAACAGCTCATCTTGCTCCATCTCAAGTTCATAAGCCTTCAAAATTCCATATAATCTTTCAAGTGTGAAGTCCTTATAATCTTGAGAATTTCTTAGAGAAACAGTCATAGGCTTCCATTCCTTTGGTAGAGACCTTAGAAATTTTAGATTGGAGTCCTTGAATTGGTACATTCTCCCATACAGCTTTAATCCATTCAATAGTTTCTGAAATCTGTTGAATGTATCATTCAATGATTCTCCTTCTTCAAAGTGGAAATATTCATATTGTTGAATGAGAAGCTGCATTTTGTTTTCTCTAACTTGCTCCGTGCCTTCACAGATAAGCTGTACAGTATCCCAAATTTTCTTAGCAGTTTGGCTATTGATGACATTGTCAAACATATCTTGATCCAGGCCATTAAACAAAATGTTCATGGCTTTCTTGTCCTTGTGGACCTCTTCAATATCTTCAACAGTCCATTCTGCCTTTGGCTTGGGAATAGACTGTCCAACAGCAACTGTAGCAGTAGCAGCTGTGGCCACCTTGTGTGGGATGTGAGGACCATTCTCAATGCAGTTGATGTAGCTTTCATCTTGAGAGAGAAGATGTAAATGCATCTTCACCTTCCAGTGATGATAGTTATCTCTTTCCAGGATTGGAATCTTTATACCAATATCCTTCTTACTCATGATGTTAGCAGAATAGATCTTTAAACTCTCTGTATGTTAAGAGCTTGCTCTGATACCAATTGTTATTCCCAGTGGACTAACAATGAGATTTACAGAAGGGGGGTTGAATGTAAATCTCAAAACTTTTTCAAGTTTTGAGCAATTTGTAAGACTAAGTGTTTGAGTGATCAAATGTGTGTGAATTGCTTGGAGCTGATGCAGACAGATATATATTTAAACACAAATGAAATGAACACAAAGAACTTAAAAACTTTTCTGGTGGATTTGTTGTTCCACCAGAGATGTGTTATTTCAGAAAATCTGTGATTCAAAATTAAATCACAGCTGCTTCCTAGTACAAACTAGATGATTTTCTCTCTTGATATTTCTAAACAGCTCAGGGAAAATTCATTTCTAATTACTAGCTACTACTTGGTTTATATATCCCAAGTTTACAAGTGAAGACAAAGATAAAGTACAATAAGACAATAGTTCTCCACTTGTTTCTGTTCCATTTTTATCCAGTGTAATATGGAATTATCTGTTGACTTTCCATTTTGAACCAGACTAAAAACGGCTGCTTTTTCTGCTGTTCCTGAAATAGGCTACCACATCTCTATCAATCCATGTGCCTCTGTCAGCTTTGTTAACTGTCACTATCAACTGCTATGAGACTGAGCATCCGTTGAAGCTTTCATCCATTGATGGCTTTATCCGTTGATGCTCTAGCAGTGCATCCGTTGAAGCTTTCATCCATTGATGGCTTTATCCGTTGATGCTCTAGCAGTTGAAGCTTTATCCGTTGAAGCACTTATCCGTTGAAGCGTTAGAGACATCCGTTGAAGCTTAGTTTCTTATCCGTTGAAGATCTTCAATATCAGTTGATACTTCTTTACTTATACAAAATTACAAGGCATGATATATTTACAATTAGCCCTCCTACTTGTACATCCATTAGTAGTCAACATGACTGATTATCTCCTAATAACATCTAAGAATTACAGCTTGAAACCAGAGAGTGAGATGTGCTACAATACCAAACTTATTGCTAAGTAAGGCTACTCCTTCAATGGATAGCCAAGATGGTCTTATCCGTTGAGGCTACAAACACTAGATTTCTACTTAAGTGTTTTGCTGAACTTATCATCAAACTAATACACATATTCCTAACAATGATTTTTTTCGACGATCCAAACATACGAATGTTAAGATATATCGATTTCATTCATGTGAAAAAATTATTAAAAAACATGAAATTCATCTTGCATGTCGGGATTAGAAAAATCTAGTAAAAGTACAACTCCCGACAACGAAACTCGTTCCTGATTTACAAGATAAATTTTTAGAATGATATTTTCGATGATCCAACCGGAAGGATGTTAAGATATATCAATTTTAGTCATATGAATTTTTTTAAAAAAATTTAAATTCATCTTGCATGATGAGATTAGAAAAATCTAGTAAAAGTACTAGTCCCGACAACGAGACTCGTTCCTGATTTACAAGTTAAAGTTTTAAATGATTTTTTCGACGATCGAATCGAACGGATTTTAAGATATATAAATTTTAGTCATATGAAAAAATTATTAAAATATTTTAAATTCATTTTGCATGTTAGGATTAAAAATATCTAGTAAAAGTACCACTCCCAACAACGAGACTCGTTCCTGATTTACAAGATTAATCTTTAAAATATTTTTTTTGACGATCCAACCGTACCGATCTTAAGATATATCAATTTTAGTCATGTGAAAAAATTATTAAAAAATTTAAATTCATCTTGCATGTCAGGATTAGAAAAATCTAGTAAAAGTACCACTCCCGACAACGAGACTCATTCCTGATTTACAAGACTAATTTTTAAAATGATTTTTTCAACAATCCAACCGTTCGGATGTCAATATATATCAATTTTAGTCATATGAAAAATTATTAAAAAATATAAAATTCATCTTGAATGTTAGGTATAGAAAAATTTAGTAAAAGTACCCCTCCCGACAACGAGACTCGTTCCCCATTTACAAGATTAATTTTTAAAATCTTTTTTCGATGATCCGACCGTACGACTATTAAGATAAATCAATTTTAGTCATATTAAAAAACTATTAAAAAATTTAAAATTCATGGTGCATGTCAGGATTAGAAAAATCTAGTAAAAGTACCACTCCCGACAATAAGACTCGTTCCTGATTTACAAGATTAATTTTTATAATAATTTTTTCGACGTTCCAACCGTACGGATGTTAAGATATATCAAATTTAGTCATACAAAAAAAAATTAGAAAAATTGAAATTCATCTAGCATGTGAGGATTAGAAAAATCTTGTAAAAGTACCCCTCCCGACAACGAGACTAGTTTCACATTTACAAGATTAATTTTTAAAATGATTTTTTCGACGATCGAACCGTACGGATGTCAAGATATATCAATTTTAGTCATATTAAAAAATTATTAAAAAATATGAAATTCATCTTGCCGATTAGGATTAGAAAATTTTAGTAAAAGTACCCCTCCCAACAACGAGACTCGTTCACCATTTACAAATTTTTTTTTTAAAATGGTTTTTCGATGATCCGACCGTACGAATGTTAAGATAAATAAATTTTAGTCATATTAAAAAATTATTAAAAAATTTGAAATTCATCTTGCATGTCAGGATTAGAAAAATCTAGTAAAAGTACCACTCCCGACAACGAGTCTCGTTCCCCATTTACAAGATTAATTTTTTTAAATGATTTTTTCGACAATTCAACCGTACGGATGTTAAGATATATCAAATTTAGTCATACGAAAAAAATATTAAAAAATTTGAAATTCATCTTGCATGTCAGGATTAGAAAAATCTTGTAAAAGTAACCCTCCTAACAACGAGACTAGTTCCCCATTTACAAGATTAATTTTTAAAATGATTTTTTCGACAATCAAACCGTACGGATGTCAAGATATATCAATTTTAGTCATATGAAAATATTATTAAAAAAATTGAAATTCATCTTGCCGATTAGGATTAGAAAAATTTAGTAAAAGTACCCCTCCCGACAACGAGACTCGTTCCCATTTACAAGATTATTTTTTAAAATGTTTTTTCGATGATCCGACCGTACGGATGTTCAGATAAATAAATTTTAGTCATATTAAAATATTATTAAAAAATTTAAAATTCATGTTGCATGTCAGGATTAGAAAAATTTAGTAAAAGTACCCCTCCCGACAACGAGACTCGTTCCCCATTTACAAGATTATTTTTTAAAATGTTTTTTCGATGATCCGACCGTACGGATGTTAAGATAAATAAATTTTAGTCATATTAAAAAATTATTAAAAATTTTGAAATTCATCTTGCATGTCAGGATTAGAAAATCGTAGTAAAAGTACCACTCCCGACAACGGGACTTATTCCTGATTTACAAGACTAATTTTTAAAATTATTTTTTTCAACAATCCAACCGTACGGATGTCAAGATATATCAATTTTATTCATATGAAAAAATTATTAAAAAAATTTGAAATTCATCTTGCATGTGAGGATTAGAAAAATCTAGTAAAAGTACCACTCCCGACAACGAGTCTCGTTCCCCATTTACAAGATTAATTTTTTTAAATGATTTTTTCGACGATCCAACCTTACGGATGTTAAGATATATCAAATTTAGTCATATGAAAAAATATTAAAAAATCTGAAATTCATCTTGTATGTCAGGATTAGAAAAATCTTGTAAAAGTACCCCTCCCGAAAACGAGAGTAGTTCCCCATTTACAAGATTAATTTTTAAGATGATTTTTTCGACGATCAAACTGTACGGATGTCAAGATATATCAATTTTAGTCATATGAAAAAATTATTAAAAAAATTGAAATTCATCTTGCCAATTAGGATTAGAAAAATCTAGTAAAAGTACCACTACCGAAAACGAGACTCGTTCCTGATTTACATGATTAATTTTTATAATGATTTTTTCGACGATCCAACCGTACGGATGTTAAGATATATAAATTGTAGTCATATGAAAAAATTATTCAAAAATTTGAAATTCACCTTGCATGTCAGGATTAGACAAATCTAGTAAAAGTACAACTCTCGACAATGAGACGCGTTCCTGATTTACAAGATTAATTTTAAAAATGATTGTTTTCAACGATCCAACCGTACGGATGTTAAAATATACCAATTTTAGTCAAGTGAAAAAATTATTAAAAAATTTGAAATTCATCTTGCATGTGAGGATTAGAAAAATCTAGTAAAAGTACCACCCCCGACAACGAGACTCGTTCCGGATTTACAAGATAAATTTTTAAAATGATTTTTTCGATGATCCAACCAGACGGATGTTAAGATATATCAATTTTAGTCATATGATTTTTTTTTAAAATTTGAAATTCATCTTGCACGACAGGATTAGAAAAATCTAGTAAAAGTACTAGTCCCGAAAACGAGACTCGTTCCTGATTTAAATGATTTTTTCGACGATCCAATCGAACGAATGTTAAGATATATCAATTTTAGTCATTTGAAAAAAATATTAAAATATTTGAAATTCATTTTGCATGTCAGGATTAAAAAAATCTAGTAAAAGTACAACTCCCAACAACGAGACTCGTTCCTTATTTACAAGATTAATTTTTAAAATTATTTTTTTGACGATCCAACCATACGGATGTTAAGATATCAATTTTAGTCATATGAAAAAATTATTAAAAAAATTGAAATTCATCTTGCATGTCAGGATTAGAAAAATTTAGTAAAAGTACCCCTCCCGACAACGAGACGTGTTCCTCATTTACAAGATTAATTTTTAAAATGTTTTTTCGACGATCCGGCCGTACGGATGTTAAGATATATCAATTTCAGTCTTATGAAAAAATTATTAAAAAATTTGAAATTCATATTGCCGATTAGGATTAGAAAAATTTAGTAAAAGTACCCCTCCCGACAACTAGACTCGTTCCCCATTTACAAGATTAATTTTTAAAATCTTTTTTCGATGATCCGACCGTACGGATGTTAAGTTTAATCAATTTTAGTCATATTAAAAAACTATTAAAAAATTGAAAATTCATGTTGCATGTTAGGATTAGAAAAATCTAGTAAAAGTACCACTCCCGACAACGAGACTCGTTCCTGATTTACAAGATTAATTTTTATAATGATTTTTTCGACGATCCAACCGTACGGATGTTTAGATATATCAATTTTAGTCATATGAAAAAATTATTAAAAAACTTGAAATTCATCTTGCATGTGAGGATTAGAAAAATCTAGTAAAAGTACCACTTCCGACAACGAGACTCGTTCCTGATTTACAAGATAAATTTTTAAAATGATATTTTCGATGATCCAACCGGACGGATGTTAAGATATATCAATTTTATTCATATGAATTTTTTTAAAAAAATTTGAAATTCATCTTGCATGACAGGATTAGAAAAATCTAGTAAAAGTACCAGTCCCGACAACGAGACTCGTTCCTCATTTACAAGTTAAAGTTTTAAATGATTTTTTCGACGATCCAATCAAAGGGATGTTAAGATATATCAATTTTAGTCATATGAAAAAATTATTAAAATATTTTAAATTCATTTTGCATGTCAGCATTAAAAAAATCTAGTAAAAGTACCACTCCCAACAACGAGACTCGTTCCTGATTTACAAGATTAATTTTTAAAATGATTTTTTTGATGATCCAACCATACGGATGTTAAGATATATCAATTTTACTCACGTAAAAAAATTATTAAAAAATTTGAAATTCATCTTGCATGTCAGGATTAGAAAAATTTAGTAAAAGTATCACTCCCGACAACGAGACTCATTCCTGATTTACAAGAATAATTTTTAAAATGATTTTTTCAACAATCCAACCGTACGAATGCCAATATATATCAATTTTATTCATATGAAAAAATTATTAAAAAAATTTGAAATTCATCTTGCATGTGAGGATTAGAAAAATCCAGTAAAAGTACCACTCCCGGCAACGAGTCTCGTTCCCCATTTACAAGATTAATTTTTTAAAATTATTTTTTCGACGATCCAACCATACGGATGTTAAGATATATCAAATTTAGTCATACGAAAAAAATATTAAAAAATTTGAAATTCATCTTGTAAAAGTACCCCTCCCGACAACGAGACTAGTTCCCCATTTACAAGATTAATTTTTAAAATTATTTTTTTGACGATCGAACCGTACGGATGTCAAGATATATCAATTTTAGTCATATGAAAAAATTATTAAAAAATTTGAAATTCATCTTGCCGACTAAGATTAGAAAATTTTAGTAAAAGTACCCATCCCGACAACGAGACTCGTTCCCCATTTACAAGATTATTTTTTAAAATGTTTTTTCGATGATCCGACAGTACGGATGTTAAGATAAATATATTTTAGTCATATTAAAAAATTATTAAAAAATATAAAATTCATGTTGCATGTCAGGATTAGAAAAATCTAGTAAAAGTACCACTCCCGAAAATGAGACTCGTTCTTGATTTACATGATTAATATTTATAATGATTTTTTCGACGATCCAACCGTATGGATGTTAAGATATATAAATTGTAGTCATATGAAAAAATTATTCAAAAATTTGAAATTCACCTTGCATGTCAGGATTAGACAAATCTAGTAAAAGTACAACTCTCGACAACGAGACGCGTTCCTGATTTACAAGATTAATTTTAGAAATGATTTTTTTCAACGATCCAACCGTACGGATAGTAAGATATACCAATTTTAGTTTAAGTGAAAAAATTATTAATAAATTTGAAATTCATCTAGCATGTCTGGATTAGAAAAATCTAGTAAAAGTACCACCCCCGACAACGAGACTCGTTCCGGATTTACAAGATAAATTTTTAATATGATTTTTTCGATGATCCAACCGGACGGATGTTAAGATATATCAATTTTAGTCATATGATTTTTTTTTAAAATTTGAAATTCATCTTGCATGACAGGATTTGAAAAATCTAGTAAAAGTACTAGTCCCGACAACGAGACTCGTTCCTAATTTACAAGTTCAAGTTTTAAATGATTTTTTTGACGATCCAATCGAACGGATGTTAAGATTTATCAATTTTAGTCATTTGAAAAAAATATTAAAATATTTGAAATTCATTTTGCATGTCAGGATTAAAAAAATCTAGTAAAAGTACAACTCCCAACAACGAGACTCGTTCCTTATTTACAAGATTAATTTTTAAAATGATTTTTTTGACGATCCAACCGTACGGATGTTAAGATATCAATTTTAGTCATGTGAAAAAATTATTAAAAAAATTGAAATTCATCTTGCATGTCAGGATTAGAAAAATCTAGTAAAAGTACCACTCCCGACAATGAGACTCGTTCTTGATTTACAAGATTAATTTTTAAAATGATATTTTAACGATCCAACCGTATGGATGTTAAGATATATCAATTTTAGTAATATGAAAAAATTATTAAAAAATTTGAAATTCAACTTGCATGTCAGGATTAGAAAAATCTAGTAAAAGTACCCGTCCCGACAACGAGACCAGTTCCCCATTTACAAGATTAATTTTTTAAATTATTTTTTTCGACGATCAAACCGTTCAGATGTCAAGATATTTTAATTTTAGTAATCTGAAAAAATTATTAAAAAAATTGAAATTCATCTTGCATGTTAGGATTAGAAAAATTTAGTAAAGTACCCCTCCCGACAACGAGACGTGTTCCGCATTTACAAGATTAATTTTTAAAATGTATTTTCGATGATCCGACCATACGGATGTTAAGATATATCAATTTTAGTCATATGAAAAAATTATTAAAAAATTTGAAATTCTTCTTGCCGATTAGGATTAGAAAAATTTAGTAAAAGTACCCCTCCCGACAACTAGACTCGTTCCTCATTTACAAGATTAATTTTTAAAATCTTTTTTCGATGATCCGACCGTACGGATGTTAAGTTTAATCAATTTTAGTCATATTAAAAAACTATTAAAAATTTAAAATTCATGTTGCATGTTAGGATTAGAAAAATCTAGTAAAAGTACCACTCCCGACAACGAGACTCATTCCTGATTTACAAGATTAATTTTTATAATAATTTTTTCGACGATCCAACCGTACGGATGTTTAGATATTTCAATTTTAGTCATATGAAAAAATTATTAAAAAAACTTGAAATTCATCTTGCATGTGAGGATTAGAAAAATCTAGTAAAAGTACCACTTCCGACAACGAGACTCGTTCCTGATTTACAAGATAAATTTTTAAAATGATATTTTCGATGATCCAAACGGACGGATGTTGAGATATATCAATTTTATTCATATGATTTTTTTAAAATTTGAAATTCATCTTGCATGACACGATTAGAAATATCCAGTAAAAGTACTAGTTCCGACAACGAGACTCGTTCCTGATTTACAAGTTAAAGGTTTAAATGATTTTTTCGAAGATCCAATTAAACGGATGTTAAGATATATCAATTTTAGTCATATGAAAAAATTATTAAAATAGTTTGTTAGGAATATGTGTATTAGTTTGATGATAAGTTAAACAAAACACTTAAGTAGAAATCTAGTGTTTGTAGCCTCAACGGATAAGACCATCTTGGCTATCCGTTGAAGGAGTAGCTTTACTTAGCAATAAGTTTAGTATTGTAGCACATTTCATTCTCTGGATTCAAGTTTTAATTCTTAGATGTTGTAGGAAATTATCAATCATGTTGACTACTAGTGGATATGCAAATAGGAGGGCTAATTGTAAATATTTCATGCCTTGTAATTTTGTATAAGTGAAGAAGTATCAACTGATATTGAAGACCTTCAACGGATAAGAATCAAAGCTTGAACGGATGTCTCTAAAGCTTCAACGGATAATATCCATCAACGGATAAGTGCTTCAACGGATAAAGACTTCAACTGCTAATGCATCAACGGATAAAGCTTCAACGGATAAAGCCTCAACGGATAAGGCATCAACGGATGAAAGCTTCAACGGATGCTTAATTCATTAGCAGTTGATAGTGACAATTCATAAGCTGACAGAGGCACATGGGTTGACAGAGACAAACTGGAATGTGGAAGCCTCTAAGAGGAATCAAGAAAATGCAGCATTTCCATTCTGGTGCAAACAAGGAAGTATTCAAAGATTAACAGCTAAGCCTAAATTGCATTGGATAGAGAAATGAAGAAGAAACATGTGAAAAGCCTTTTTAATTATAATTTACAGTTTTATCTTCACTTGTAAACTTGGTGATATATAAACCAAGTAGCAGCTAGTAATTTGATGTGAATTTTCCAGAGCTGTTTAGAAAAATCTAGAGAGAAAATCATCTAGTTTGTACTAGGAAGCAGCTGTGATTTAATTCTTTGAATCACAGATTTTTTGAAATAACACATCACTGGTGGAACAACAAATCCACTAGAAAAGTTTTTAAGTTCTTTGTTCTCTACATTTGTGTTTGAATATATATCTGTCTGTATTAGTTTCAAGCCATTCATACACATCTGCTCACTAAAACACTTAACCTTAGAAACTACTCAAAACTTGAAAAAGTTTTGAGATTTACATTCAACCCCCCTTCTGTAAATCTTATTGTTAGTCCACTGGGAATAACAATTGGTATCAGAGCAAGCTCCTAACATACAAAGAGTTTAAATATCTATTCTGCTAACATCATGAGTAAGAAGGATATTGGTGTAAAGATTCCAATCTTAGAAAGAGATAACTATCATCACTGGAAAGTGAAGATGCATTTACATCTTCTCTCTCAAGATGAAAGCTACATCAATTGCATTGAAAATGGTCCTCACATCCCTCACAAGGTGGCCACAGCTGCTACTGCAACAGTTTCTATTGGACAGTCTATTCCCAAGCCAAAAGCAGAATGGACTGTTGAAGATATTGAAGAGGTTCACAAGGACAAGAAAGCCATGAACATTCTGTTTAATGGCCTAGATCAAGATATGTTTGACAATGTCATTAACAGCCAAACTGCTAAGGAAATTTGGGATACTGTGTAGCTTATCTGTGAAGGCACTGAGCAAGTTAGAGAAAACAAAATGCAGCTTCTCATTCAACAGTATGAATATTTTCATTTTGAAGAAGGAGAATCATTGAATGATACCTTCAACAGATTTCAGAAACTGTTGAATGGATTGAAGTGTTAGTGTAGGTGCCCTAGAGGCAATACATTATTCTTTTATCTTTATGTCAGTTGATCATTCAATAAATGTATTTATTATGACCTTAATTACTGTGATATTTTGTTAGCATAATAAATGTCCTTAGAATCATGATACAAATTATATAGTTTAAGTACATGACTTGAACTTGAGATTATATAATATATCATATTCTTAAAGGTCCCTAGTCGAGTATTATTATATAGGACAATAATACATAGATAGACTAGTATGTTGTTTGACAAGATAACCACATCTCATTGGTTATAAGTATGGGGATACTAAAGTCAATACATAGGTACATGTGAGAGTACATGGTACTGGACAGACCCACAGTGAGATTCTTCATGTTTAATAAAGTCATAAGAAAGACTCACAGTGATAATGGTGTAACGATCCTTTGACTTGAAATCATTATATTTCTATACGAGGATTAATATACTTTGACTACATTAAAAGTTACTTTTGATCGGGTGATGATAAAAGTGGACATCGGGTATATCATGAGTCGTATGAGAAATATGAATGATAGATAAAGGATTTAACCCTCCTATAATTAGGAGAGATATTATTGGCCTCTTGATTGAGTGAGATTATAAAAGCATGGCCATGCTCAAATAATGATTTGTCTCGATAATCTACTCGTGGATCAAGTAAACCCGGATTAAATGTTGAAGAGGATGACTAAATACATGCCTCGAGTTTAATCTATAATATGTATGGTTAAAGGGATTATATTACACGAAAAACATTAATCACGAAAGGTTTTATCTAATCACGATTTAATTATTGTTTAATTGGGTAACAATGATGTATTACTAGATACCGCTCATTGTTTATAATTTTATTAGAGAATAAAATTATTGCCAATTAAATAATAGCCTATAGGGTCGCACAAATAGAGCACTTAATGGAATAGTTAATTTAAATTATGGATTTAAATTAATTGATGATTATTTGAATTTTATTATAATTAAGTAAGACTTAATTGAGATAATATAAATTCGAATTAAAAGGAATGTTTTTGCCCATAATAATTAAGTATGACTTAGTTATTAATTAAATAATAGAAATTCGTTTTTATTATTTAATCCAATACCTACTAGGGTTGGGCTTTGCTATTATGGGCCTTTTTAATCAGTCATTATAAATAGATAATGAGAGGTTAAAGAGGCTTGTACGTTTTTTAAGAAAACCCTAGCAGCAAAGAGAGGCAGAGGCAATTCAGATCGTCTAGAAGGAGGCTAGTACATCCATTCCGTAGTCAAGTTCATGAGACGTTCTTGAAGGTGCTCGTGTGGATACCATAGAGGTGTTTCTCCGAGAGGTAGACACAAAGCGTGATAGCTAGGATCTCCGTTGAGTTTGTGAAAGTTAATCTCTTGAAAGGTATGATTCGTTATCTCCATAATCTGCCCATAATTATACATGGATCCTGTTTTTGGGTTTCGAAATTTTTGTTTTATTTACGTTTATCCGCTGCGTTTTATGCCTTCGGAACCCAAACAATGGCATCAGAGCTACGTGTATAAGGGGCTGATTTGGTTACGTGTTTACTGTATTTTTACAAGTATGCATGTGTGATGAGTCTGCCATGATAACAGTTATGTTATATGAGTCTGCCATGATAACAGTTATGTTATATGAATGATATGATAAATCTGTTAATGATCTATATGATGATACTAGTATGTTTAAGATCTGCCATAACTCATATGTATGCGATCTCTTAAAATATGTATACTGATACATGTTTTTGGTAACTGGGATATGGATCGTGTGTATACTGATACATGCTTCTGGAATAGTACTCTGATACATGTTTTTCTAGTATTCTGATACTTGATTTTGCAAAAATTCGGATCATCAAGAAGGAGGCTAGTATATCCATTCTGTAGCCAAGTTCGTGAGACGTTCTTGGATGTGCTCGTGTGGATACCATAGAGGTGTTTCTCCGAGAGGTAGACACAAAGCGTGATAGCTAGGATCTCCGACGAGTTCGTGAAAGTTAAACTCTTGAAAGGTATGATTCGTTATCTCCATAATCTGCCCGTAATTATACATGGATCCTGTTTTTGGGTTTCGAAATTTTTGTTTTATTTACGTTTATCCGCTGCGTTTTATGCCTCAGAACCCAACAATGGTATCAGAGCTACGTGTATAAGGGGCTGATTTGGTTAGGTGTTTACTGTATTTTTACAAGTATGCATGTGTAATGAGTCTGCCATGATAACAGTTATGTTATATGAGTCTGCCATGATAACAGTTTTGTTAAATGAATGATATGATGAATCTGTTAATGATCTATATGATGATACTAGTATGTATGTGATCTCTTAAAATATGTATACTAATACATGTTTTTGGTAATTGGGATATGGATCGTGTGTATACCGATACATGCTTCTGGAATAGTATTCTAATACATGCTTGCTGCCCCCCTGAACCCCCCTAGCGACCTCACCGCGGAGGTCGATCCACGTGCTTAGGGTTTCGTTTTTAATTTGTGCTTATGACATATGCTTTACTTATTTATTATTCTTGATTGGATCATGATAAGTGATAAATAGTATGTCATCTTTATATGATCTATCATGTTCTTTAATGGTTACTTGAGCATGGTGCATAGTTATGGCCTTAAGACCTTAGTTGTAATGGTTTATTCTTTTGGTTTGTAATAAATACGACTTGCATGTCATTTTCTATTTGTAGTTGTTTTATCTCGAATGTAACTCGAGTTCTTTTGTAAGTTCATTAGTATAATTCTTAATGTAACATCCAAGAAGGACAAGGGAAAGAGGAGGCATCCTATGGAGGCCAAGGAGACAATGGAAGCAATAGAGAAGACATATGTAATAGTTATTTTTACACCATAGATTGACCTTGATCTTTTCATTAGCCTGAAAAGATCACATAGGATTGGGCCATAACTATTGCACGTTTACTTTATGTACTTTTCATATGATGTATAAATAGTATGTGTCGAGTAGAAAATGCATGTTTTAATTAGATTAATGATGCATGTATGTATTAGATACATCACCCATGCCATGCCTTTAAACAAAATAAAATCTGTAACGACTCAAGATTTAAAATTAACAAACGATCATGAGATTCTCGTGTTTATGAAACACGGAATAAAATACGAATTTTCTTTATTTCTGACATGGGGCGATTTTGTCAACAACGGGTTCATAGAACTTGTAAGGCTGTGGGTTTTAAGCGAGACCGATGTGACTCCTCCACTACCTGGAAATCAAACCATTGACGAGTATTGATTTGAAGTATTTTATTCAAGGAAAAATTGGGAATCTCTTTATGATGGGATCATGATCGTTCTAAATTAAAAATCCCTAAGTAAAAATATTAAGTTTTAATCAGATGCTTTCCAATAAATGAACACTCATTAAATCCTAGATCGATAAGGGGAAGGGCTGTCAGTGGCAGGGGACTCCTATCTATCATGGTGAAATGCGACGAATATAAACGGTTATATTCGGACGTTGTATCATTGGCTCTAACTTAACTGAGTCATCATAATAAGGTGAATATAAACGGTTATATTCAACTATTATGAACTTAGAAGCATAGAGTTTGGTTAAAAATCTATTAGATAGATAAGATCAATTGTTGTTCACCAAATTATCCAAGAATTATATATGATATAATTGACAACTGTTGTCTACCTAAATAATCATGTTTTAAGGATACCAGTGGTTGACTTAGAACATGACGAAATATGGATCTTGGCTCACTAGAAAGATTTATGGGATATACTTTCCGAATTAATAGTTAGGGCTATTAATTTGATAAAAAAATAGTGGGAGATATATTACGAATATATCATAATCATATGAACATAAAATTTTAACTCAGACAATCTAATGTTTATTTTGCGCTTTTATTATTGTAGATACTGAGTAATGGCAAACAACACAAACACACTAACCGTACGTTCAGTCCTTGAGAAGGACAAGCTGACAGGAGGAAACAACTTCCTAGACTGGCAGAGGAATTTGAGGATTGTCCTCAGGCAGGAGCGCAAGCTTCATGTCATTGATATTCCTCCTCCAGGCCCCCTTCCTGAGGGTGCTACTGCTGATGAACGAGCAGCACGCACAAGGGATGAGAATGATGCAAATGATGTTGCATGTCTTATGTTGGCAACTATGAGTGCTGAGCTTCAAAGACAGCATGTGCATATGGATGCATATACTATCAATGAGCACTTGCAAAGCATGTTTTCAAGCCAAACTCGTCAAGAAAGGTTCAACACGAGTAAGTCACTTTTTAATTGCAAACAAGGGGCGAGTGAACCAGTTGGCCCACATGTTCTGAAGATGATTGGTTACATTGAGTACCTTGAAACTTTGGGTTTTCCGATTGGTCCGAAAACTGGTATTGACCTAATCATGAATTCTTTGAATAACAAATTCACTCAGTTTGTTGTGAACTACAATATGAATGAATTTGAAAAAACACCTACTGAATTGTTGCATATGTTGAGAACATATGAGACTAACATGAAGATAGCTGAACCTGCTCCTATACTGATGGTGGGAAATAAAGGTAAGGCCAAAGGGAAGGGCAAATGGAAGAGTAAGAAGAAGATTGGATCTGATTCTACACCCAAGCCAAAGTCAGGTCCCAAACAGGCTTTAAAGCCTAAAGGTGGTGTGGCCAAGGGTGAATGTCACTACTGTAAGAAAGATGGTCACTGGAAGAGAAACTGTCCAATTTACTTGGAGGATCTGAAGAAAAAGAAAGCAGTTCAGATTTCTGGATCAGGTATTTATGTTATAGAAGTCAATTTGTCTATTTCTACATCTTGGGTATTTGATACTGGATGTGCTTCTCACATTTGTATAAATGTGCAGGGCCTGCAGAGAAGTAGAACTTTGGCTAAGGGAGAAGTGGACCTAAGAGTAGGCAATGGAGCAAAAGTTGCTGCTTTAGCTGTAGGGACTTATTATTTATCTATGCCCTCTGGGCTTGTTTTAGAACTAGAAGACTGTTTTTACGTGCCTGCGATTCGCAGAAACATTATTTCTGTTTCTTGTTTGGACAAGAAAGGTTTTTCGTTTACAATAAAGAACAACAGTTGCTCTTTTGCTTTGAATGATTTAACCTATGGTGTTGCGCATTTATTTAATGGTTTATATGTTCTTGATTTAGATAACCCTGTCTGTAATATAGAAAACAAATGACTTAAAATGAATGACTCAAATCAAACATACCTCTGGCATTGTCGTCTAGGCCACATAAATGAGAAACGCATATCCAAATTATATAAGGATGGATATTTGGATAAGTTTGATTTTGAATCATACCAAGAATGCGAATCTTGTTTGCTTGGTAAGATGACTAAAGCCCCTTTCACTGGTAAGGGTCAAAGGGCCACTAAACGTCTGGAGCTAATACATAGTGATGTATGTGGCCCAATGCGTGTAATGGCTAGAGGAGGCTACTACTACTTCATAACATTTACTGATGATTTCAGTAGATATGGATATGTATATCTTATGAAGAACAAATCAGATTCTTTTGAAAAATTTAAAGAATACAAGGTTGAAGTAGAGAAGCAAATTGGCGGAGATGCAAGTATTAAGATCTTACGATCCGATCGTGGGGGTGAATACTTAAGCACCGAATTTAGAGAGTATTTGAAAGAGTGTGGTATTGTATCACAACTCACTCCGCCAGGAACACCTCAATGGAATGGAGTTTCAGAGAGGAGAAATCGCACCTTGTTGGACATGGTGCGATCGATGATGAGTCATGCAGATCTTCCAATTAGTTTCTGGGGTTACGCTCTAGAAACAGCGGCTTTCACACTTAACCGTGTTCCTACTAAGAAGGTTCAAAAGACTCCATATGAGATATGGAAAGAGAAACGGTCAGGCATGAACTTTATGAAAGTTTGGGGATGTAAGGCGTTTATGAAACGTCAAGAATCTGACAAGCTTGGACCTAAATCCGAAGAGTGCATTTTTGTAGGATACCCTAATGAAACAAAGGCGTATTATTTTTATAGTCCTTCTGAGCAGAAAGTGTTTATTGCTCGAGATGTTGTCTTCATGGAAAGAGATTTTGTTTCCAAAAGAAACAGTGGGAGAACTATAGATCTCGATGAAGATCGAGAACCGCAAAATAGCATTGAACCTGAAGTGGAACAAGAGCAGAATAATGATAATGCTCAACAAACACAGGTTGTTCGTAGATCTGGTAGATTTCGCCATGAGCCAGAGAGATATGGATTTCTCATGACTCAGTGTGGTGATTTGATGCTCATAGATGAAGATGAGCCTCTCACATACCAAGATGCTATGAACAGTCCAGACTCTAAGAGATGGCTTGAAGCCATGAAATCCGAGATAGATTCCATGTACGAAAACCAAGTATGGACTTTGGTTGATCCACCTGAAGGGGTAAAACCCATAGGGTGCAAATGGGTTTTTAAGAAGAAAAAGGGCATGGATGGAAATGTTCAGACCTATAAAGCTAGGCTGGTTGCAAAAGGTTTCAAACAAATTCATGGTATTGACTATGATGAAACTTTCTCACCAGTGGCTATGGTCAAGTCTATAAGGATTTTACTTGCCATTGCAGCATTCCATGATTATGAAATCTGGCAAATGGATGTCAAAACAGCCTTCCTTAATGGAAGCCTTGAAGAGGATGTGTACATGACACAATCTCGTCGTTAAGAAAAGAAGGTAAAAAAAGATATATATATATATATATGCTTATAATTCATTAGTACCTGAGGGTTTTGTCGATCCAAGGAATGCTGGCAAGGTATGTAAATTGCGTCGATCCATTTATGGATTGAAGCAATCCTCTAGGAGATGGAATATCCATTTTGATGAAATAGTCACAGAGTATGGCTTTGTTCAAAACGAAGATGAACCGTGTGTTTACAAGAAGGTTAGTGGGAGCTATGTGGCATTCATAGTACTATATGTTGATGATATACTACTAATGGGGAATGACATACCTTCTCTAAAGGCTGTTAAGACTTGGTTAAGGAGCAATTTCTCCATTGAAGACTTAGGAGAGGCATCCTATATTCTAGGAATGAGGATCTATAGAGAAAGATCTAGAAGGATGATCTATAGAGAAAGATCTAGAAGGATGATCGGTCTAAGTCAGAGCACATACATTGATAAGGTTTTGCATCGTTTTGGAATGCTAAATGCAAAAAGGGGATATGTCCCCGTGTCTCAAGGGATAACGATCTCTAAGGACCAGTGTCCGAAATCATTGGATGAGAAGGACCACATGAATAAAGTTCCATATGCTTCAGCAATTGGATCTATCATGTATGCAATGGTATGTACTCGCCCAGATGTCTCGTATGCTTTGAGCATGACGAGCAGATACCAGTCTAATCCGGGTGAAGGTCACTGGACGGAAGTTAAGAATATTCTTAAGTACCTGAAAAGAACTAAAGATTCATTCTTGGTGTATGGAGGAGAAGAGAAACTCGTTGTAAAAGGTTACACCGATGCAAGTTTCCAAACAGACAGAGATGATACTGTATCACAGTCTGGTTTTGTGTTTTGTCTAAACGGAGGTGCTGTAAGCTGGAAGAGTTCAAAGCAAGAAACAGTAGCTGATTCTACAATGGAGGCCGAGTACATTGCAGCTTGTGAAGCAGCTAAGGAGGCCGTTTGGATTCGAAAGTTCATTTTTGATTTGGGAGTGGTTCCATCGATCGCAGATCCCATTGATCTATACTACGATAATAATGGAGTAATTGCACATGCTAAAGAACCTAGATCACACTCCCGGGCTAAACATATACTCAGGAGATTTCACCTTATTCGAGAGATTAATGAAAGGGGTGATATACACATATGTAAAGTGCACACAAATGATAACATTGCAGACCCACTGACCAAAGGCTTGTCGCAGCAGAAGCACGATGGTCATACTATTTTCATGGGTATTAGATATATGGGTGATTGGCTCTAGTGCAAGTGGGAGATTATTAGTGTAGGTGCCCTAGAGGCAATACATTATTCTTTTATCTTTATGTCAGTTGATCATTCAATAAATGTATTTATTATGACCTTAATTACTGTGATATTTTGTTAGCATAATAAATGTCCTTAGAATCATGATACAAATTGTATAGTTTAAGTACATGACTTGAACTTGAGATTATATAATATATCATATTCTTAAAGGTCCCTAGTCGAGTATTATTATATAGGACAATAATAATACATAGATAGACTAGTATGTTGTTTGAGAAGATAACCAAATCTCATTGGTTATAAGTATGGGGATACTAAAGTCAATACATAGGTACATGTGAGAGTACATGGTACTGGACAGACCCACAGTGAGATTCTTCATGTTTAATAAAGCCATAAGAAAGACTCACAGTGATAATGGTGTAACGATCCTTTGACTTGAAATCATTATATTTCTATACGAGGATTAATATACTTTGACTACATTAAAAGTTACTTTTGATCGGGTGATGATAAAAGTGGACATCGGGTATATCATGAGTCGTATGAGAAATATGAATGATAGATAAAGGATTTAACCCTCCTATAATTAGGAGAGATATTATTGGCCTCTTGATTGAGTGAGATTATAAAAGCATGGTCATGCTCAAATAATGATTTGTCTCAATAATCTACTCATGGATCAAGTAAACCCGGATTAAATGTTGAAGAGGATGACTAAATACATGCCTCGAGTTTAATCTATAATATGTATAGTTAAAGGGATTATATTACATGAAAAACATTAATCACGAAAGGTTTTATCTAATCACGATTTAATTATTGTTTAATTGGGTAACAATGATGTAGTACTAGATACCGCTCATTGTTTATAATTTTATTAGAGAATAAAATTATTGCCAATTAAATAATAGCCTATAGGGTCGCACAAATAGAGCACTTAATGGAATAGTTAATTTAAATTATGGATTTAAATTAATTGATGATTATTTGAATTTTATTATAATTAAGTAAGACTTAATTGAGATAATATAAATTCGAATTAAAAGGAATGTTTTTGCCCATAATAATTAAGTATGACTTAGTTATTAATTAAATAATAGAAATTCGTTTTTATTATTTAATCCAATACCTACTAGGGTTGGGCTTTGCTATTATGGGCCTTTTTAATCAGTCATTATAAATAGATAATGAGAGGTTAACGAGGCTTGTACATTTTTTAAGAAAACCCTAGCAGCAAAGAGAGGCAGAGGCAATTCAGATCGTCTAGAAGGAGGCTAGTACATCCATTCCGTAGTCAAGTTCGTGAGACGTTCTTGAAGGTGCTCGTGTGGATACCATAGAGGTGTTTCTCCGAGAGGTAGACACAAAGCGTGATAGCTAGGATCTCCGTTGAGTTCGTGAAAGTTAATCTCTTGAAAGGTATGATTCGTTATCTCCATAATCTGCCCATAATTATACATGGATCCTGTTTTTGGGTTTCGAAATTTTTGTTTTATTTACGTTTATCCGCTGCGTTTTATGCCTTCGGAACCCAAACATGAAGTTGTATGGCAGAATGTACCAAGTCAAGGACTCCAATTTAAAATTTCTAAGGTGTCTACCAAAGGAATGGAAGCCTATGACTGTTTCTCTAAGAAATTCTCAAGATTATAAGGACTTCACACTTGAAAGATTATATGGAATTTTGAAGACATATGAACTTGAGATGGAGCAAGATGAGCTGTTGGAAAAGGGAAAGAGAAAAGGAGGATCAGTTGCACTTGTAGCTGACAGTGAGAAGGTTGGAGCCAGGAATGAGGAGAATACAATGCCAAGTCTCAAAATTGGCACAAGCAAATCAGAATCAAGCAAGGGTAAAGAGCAAGTAGCTGAGGATGAAAATAATTCCAGTCAGGATGACTCTGATGATGTTGATGAACATCAGGCTTTTCTGTCCAGGAGGTTTGCAAAAATGAAGTTCAGGAAAAATACAAAATTCACTAAGCCAAACAAAAACATGGTGGACAAATCCAAGTTCAAATGTTATAACTGTGGCATTAGTGGACACTTTGCAAGTGAGTGTAGGAAGCCAACCTCTGATAAGAAGAAATTTGAGCAAGTTGATTATAAAAAGAAGTATTTTAATTTGCTCAAACAAAAGGAAAGAGCTTTTCTCACTCAAGATGATTGAGCAGCAGATGGAGTCAATGAAGATGATGATATGGAATATGTCAACCTAGCCCTGATGGCTAATTCTGATGAAAATGAAACTAGTTCATCAAGCAACCAGGTAATTACTACTGATCTCTCTCAGCTTTCTAAAAATGAATGCAATAAAGCCATAAATGATATGTCCAATGAATTATATCATTTGCGTGTTTCTCTTAAATCACTAGCTAAAGAAAACACTAGGATCAAAGAGAATAATATGTTTTTAAGTGATAGGAATGTTGTGTTAGAGGATCAGGTAATTGAGCTTGAAAAGATTAAACTTAAATGCTTGACTGTTGAAAGTGAACTAGTAGAAGCTGTTAAGAAAGTAGAAATTCTTTCTAAACAGTTAGAAAGTGAGCAAGAGGTAATCAAGGCCTGGAAAACATCTAGGGATGTTAGTGTTCAGATTGCCAAGGTTCAGGGAATTGAATCATTCTGTGAGGATGCCTGGAAGAAAAACAAAAAAGAGTTGGAATTAATTGATAGATTGTCAACGGATGTGGAATCAACGGATGATGAAAGTTATCCGTTGAAGGAAGAAAAGGAGCATCCGTTGAAGGCTCATCAATTAAAACATGCAAGTAATTTCAAAAATAAAAATCTCAATAAGAAGGATGGTTCAACTCTCAAGAACTTTGTCAAAGAAGGAGCTAGCATATCCAAAGATGCCAGTAAGGTGAATATAGGACACATGACTTTAGATCAGCTGAAAAATAGGCTTAAGTTAGTTGAGGATAAGAAGGAATATAAAAGAAATGGGAAGGTATGGATTAATAAACATAACAATTACACACCTGATAGGTATGCTCCTAGAAAAAGCTGTGTGCATTTTAAAAGTGTTAATCACCTATCTGATAATTGCAAATCTGTTAAAAATGCTCCCATGCCTTCAAATCCCTCCATGCCTAACATGTCTATGTCACCTCTGCATGCTATGCCTGTTATGTCGCATCAGAATCCCCATGCATATTTTGCAAACATGCCATATATTAATAATCCTTATTTTACTGCATTTAGTATGCCTCAAATGCCATACAATATGCCTATGTGGAATAACATGTTTGCACAATCTATGCCTTATCAAATTTAATCAAATATGCTAAATGATTATGTGACTAACCCTACACTTCAACCAACCACATCTGAGATCAAGGTTGACCCAAAGTTACCTAAGTCAAAAGATGCAGGAGGAATGAAGTCTAGGAAAAAGACTAACAAGGCTGGACCCAAGGAAACTTGGGTACCAAAATCAACTTGATTGATTTTGTTGTGTGCAGGGAAAAAGAAGGAATCTATGGTACTTGGACAGTGGCTGTTCAAGACACATGACAGGAGATTTCACCCTGCTCACAGAGTTTAAGGAGAGAGCTGGCCCTGGCATAACCTTTGGAGATGACAGCAAAGGATTCACTATGGGATATGGCTTGATTTCAAAAGAAAATGTCATCATTGATGAAGTTGCATTGGTTGATGGTCTCAAACACAACTTATTGAGCATCAGTCAACTATGTGACAGAGGGAATACTGTTTCCTTCAATTCTGAAGCCTGTATTGTCACAAGTAAGAAGGACAATAAAGTGGTTCTAACTGGAGTTAGAAAATGGAATGTGTACTTAGCTGACTTCAACTCTATAAATGCAGAATCCATTACTTGTCTTCTCAGCAAAGCAAGCTCAGTTGAAAGTTGGCTATGGCACAAGAAGCTGTCCCATTTGAATTTCAAGACAATGAATGATCTAGTCAAAAAGGACTTAGTTAGAGGAATGCCTCTAGTAGAATTCACAAGGGATGGACTGTGTGATGCTTGTCAGAAAGGAAAGCAAAAGAAAGTATCATTCAGTAAGAAGCTTGAATCTGTAATTGATGAACCATTACAATTGCTACACATGGATCTCTTTGGACCAGTCAATGTATTCTCAATTTCAAGAAAAATATATTGCCTAGTGATTGTAGATGATTTCTCAAAGTTTTCATGGGTTTATTTTCTTGGATCAAAGGATGAAGCTGGTGAAATCATTATCAATCATATCAAGCAAGTCAACAATCATCCTGATTTCAAAGTAAGGAATATTAGGAGTGACAATGGAACTGAGTTCAAGAATTCAACCATGAAGTTGTTCTGTGAAGAAAATGGGATCATGCCTGAGTTCTCAGCTCCAAGGACCCCATAACAAAATGGTGTGGTGGAAAGGAAGAACAAATCACTAATTGAAGCTGCAAGGACAATGCTTGAAGAGTCAAAACTCCCAACTTACTTTTGGGTTGAGGCTGTTAACTGTGCATGTTACACTCAGAATATTTCTCTAATCAATCAGGCAAAAGGCATGACTCCCTATCAATTATTCAAGAGAAGAAAACCAACTTTAAACTTTCTGCATGTCTTTGGTTGCAAATGTTACATCTTAAGGAATCAATCTGATCACAAAGGGAAGTTTGATGCAAAGGCTGATGAAGGAATATTTGTTGGTTATTCTGCTAGAAAATCATATATGGTCTACAATCTAAGAACCAAAATTGTCATGGAATCTGTGCATGTTGTGTTTGATGATAAAAAGATTGATGAACTAACAGATGAGGGACATCATGAAGGACTCAAATTTGACAATATTGAGATATATTGTGATGATAGTGATGATGAGAATGATGAAGAAGGCATCTCAAGAAGAATTCAAAATCTGCCTTTGGATAATGCACCGAATGCTGCATCCGTTGAAAGTCAGAATTTAGCTTCCGTTGAAAGAAGCAATGCAGCATCCGTTGAAAGACAAAGTGCATCATCCGTTGAAGTTCATAATGAAGCATCTGTTGATCACAGTCTGTCAACGGATAATCAATTCACTTCATCAGTTGATAGAGCTCCCAATTCCTTTTAAAGGATCAGCAACTCAGGGGGAGTTTCAACCAATCAACATTCTATCACACATCATGACAATACTGAGGCAACCTCATCTAGAGCTAATCTACCACCTCAAAGGAAATGGACCAAGAATCACCCTTTTGAACTGATCATTGGTGATGCGACATCTAAAGTGCAAACTAGAAGGGCTACTCAAGATAAATGTCTGTATAGTAGCTTTCTATCACAGGAGGAACCTAAGAGAGTGGAAGAAGCTCTATTGGATCCAAATTGGATTTTAGCAATGCAAGAGGAGCTAAACCAATTTGAGAGGAACAAAGTATGGAAGCTGGTACCCAAGCCAAAGAACAAGAGTTCTATTGACATAAAATGGGTATTCAGAAAAGATGGATGAAAATGGCATTGTCATAAGGAATAAAGCCAGATTGGTTGCTAAAGGCTATTCTCAACAAGAGGGAATAAATTTTGATGAAACATTTGCTCTATTTGCCAGACTTGAGGCCATCAGAATCTTTCTAGCCTATGCAGCCCATGCCAATTTCAAAGTCTATCAAATGGATGTCAAGAGTGCATTTCTAAATGGGGAATTGGAGGAAGAAGTTTATGTAAGCCAACCTCCAGGATTTGAAGATCCAAACTTTCCAGACTATGTGTATTATCTGTTGAAAGCACTCTATGGACTAAAGCAAGCACCTAGAGCCTGGTATGAGACTTTGTCAAAATTTCTTCTAGATAATCACTTCACAAGAGGTAATGTTGACAAAACTCTTTTCTTTAGAAATGTTAATGGCTCTACAATACTTGTTCAAATTTATGTAGATGATATTATATTTGGATCTACAGATGATAAGCTTTGTAAAAAGTTTGCTAAGTTAATACAAAGTAAATATGAAATGAGCATGATGGGAGAGCTAACTTATTTTCTTGGTTTACAAGTTAAACAAGTTAGTGGTGGAATTTTCATTAGTCAGACTAAATATATTTATGATCTTTTAAAGAAGTTTTACTTAATGGACTGTTCATCTGCAAAAACTCCCATGGCCACTGCCACCAAGCTTGAATTAAACAAGGCTGAAAAGTCTGTGGACATTTCAAGTTATAGAGGCATGGTTGGCTCACTTTTATATTTAACTGCTAGTAGACCTGATATAATGTTTTCTACATGTCTCTGTGCTAGATTTCAAGCTGACCCTAAAGAATCTCACTTAGTGGCTATTAAAAGAATCTTCAGATATCTCAAAGGGACTCCAAATCTAGGAATTTGGTACCCTACAGAGTCTGGTTTTGATCTAATTGGCTACTCAGATGCAGATTATGCAGGCTGCAAAATAGATAGGAAAAGCACAACTGACACCTGTCAATTTCTAGGGAACAAGCTTGTGTCATGGTTCAGCAAGAAGCAAAATTCTGTTTCTACATCAACAGCTGAAGCTGAGGACATTGCTGCTGGTAGTTGCTGTGCACAGATACTATGGATGAGGAATCAACTATTTGACTTTGGACTAACTGTTGACAACATTCCTATATTCTGTGACAACACAAGTGCCATTGCCATTACTGAAAATCCAGTGCAGCACTCAAGAACCAAGCACATTGACATCAAGTACCACTTCATTCGGGAACATGTGATGAAAGGTACAGTGGAACTTCATTTTGTTCCAAGTGAAAAGCAGATTGCAGACATATTTACCAAGCCACTTGATGAATCAACATTCACAAGATTAGTAAGTGAGCTAGGTATTCTTAATTATTCATAAATTCATGTCCTCTATATAATCTGCATTGAAGCCTGAAATGAATTTGCTGCAAGAACAAAGTTGGCTTTAAGTAAGACTTATTCTATCAACGGATATTCCCTATCCGTTGAAAGCCAAAATTGTTCTATCAACGGATGTTCATTATCCGTTGAAAGACAAATACATTTCTGGTAATTTTATCCCTCAACGGATAAAATAGTGTTGATCATCAACGGATAACTATTTACCTTATCCGTTGAAGTGTCACATCAGTTACTTTAAGTGAGTCACAGCCGTTGATTCTTTTACTTAAACGTTGATACAGATATATACTGTTGTATTTATTTGTATTAAAGGCAGTTTTCAGAATTTCTACAGTTTTCTTTATTCTTAAACGGCTGTAATTTATTTAAAAGTATCATTTAATCATTTTATTTACGTTTTAATTCAAGAAAGTATAAAAGCCCACTGAATTCTTATTTTCACTTTACGCTTTCTTGCAATTTTTATTCTCCTTCTCTCCCAAAATTCTCAAGTTTTTCTCTGCAATCTCTACTCACAAAAAATGGCACCAGTAGTCAAAATTATGTCTCAATCTAGATTTGTTTATGAAAAGAATAATTTCGTAGCCTTGGTTGAAAAGAATGAAGCCCATTCTGATTATCACAAGATGATGGACTTCATCAAAAATTGCAAACTAAGCTATACAATGCTGGAAGCCCCAACCATCTACTGTGAGGTGATTGAGGAGATTTTGACAACTGCAGAGTTCAACTCCACAGATATGACTATTGCCTTCTCTCTCAAAGGTAAGGATTATTGCATTAACTGTGATGATATACAGTCTTGCTTTAAGTTGCCTGAGAATAATGCCATGACACCACACACTGATAAAGATGTATCTGCTATGTTAGATTCCATAGGCTATGCTTTTGATTTTGCTAGTTTAGGTAGTATTAGAAGAAAGGGCCTTAAGAAAGAATGGAGTTTTCTTGGAGATGCCTTTATCAAGGTTTTCTCTGGGAAGATTAGCAATTTTGATGCCATAACTACATCTCTTGTTAATATGCTCTATATGCTAGTTTCTGATAGGTACTTTAATTTTAGCAATTGTGTCATGCTAGAATTAGGTTCCAGATTAGGTAACAAAGCTAATAGACCACATAACATCTACTATGCTAGATTCTTTATGTTATTGGCTAACCATGTTTCTGAAGGATTGGTTATATCAAATGAGAACAATAAACTCAAATGCTGGGCACAAGAGAAAAGGGTCCTTGCAGACCTTTTGAGAATGAACCTTGTTGTGAATATGTTGAGTACTTGATGATTACCTAATCAAAACATCTAAGTAGATTTTACTTAGTGAAATAATGTAGCACTCGACGGATAAGAATTATAGTCCCGACGGATAACTCATTATAGTCCCGACGGATGATTAACTTATTATCCATCGAGTGAGTAGCTTATGTAATAATAAGTTTGTAGCACAGTGTTGTATGCACCTTTGTATAGAATCTGTAGTAGCATATAAGTCATGTTGACTTTAACTAGATCTGCAGAATAGGTTGATCAAATGTACATAAGCAATGTCTTGTAATTCTGTATAAGTGAATTGAAGTCAAGTGCCAAAATAACTACCAACGGATGCTTAACAAAGCTTCGACGGATGATCAAATAACTATCAACGGATGTTTAACATAGCAGTCGACGGATGATCAATTAAGTCATCGACGGATGATCTGAAAGTCGACAGATGATTATATCAAGATTCAAACATCAGTTGCACAGTGAAAGCTGACACACAGCCGTTGAGTTGGATACAAGTACACTGTGGAAGCTCATTAACTGGGTAATAGAGGACGAAAAGCAGCAAAGATCAAGCCTGTTAGATTTTATATTTGTTCAGTTCTTTTGACTTTGTAATCTTGGTATTATATAAACCAAGAGAGTAGCAAATAGAAAAACAACTGAGAGAGCTAAGAAACAATAACAGAGAAATCTTTGTAATCACTATCTTTAGCATTTCCTGTGTTCTTAGCACTTCTATTTGTGTAAGCAGCTGTGGGCATTTCTGCACACAGAGTCCTCTCGATATATTAAATATATCTCTGGTGGAATTGTTTAAATCCACCATAAAGTTTTTAAAGACTCTTGTTTTTAATTACTTATGTTTTGATTCATTCAAGTTTACATTCCGCATTGAGCTAATCAAAACAAATATATCCATAATCGAGTTGAACATTTTTATTTTAAGAAAATGGTTCAAGAATTCCATTCAACCCCCCTTCTGTAATTCTTGCTATATTGTTAAGGGACTAACAATTGGTATCAGAGCAGGCTCTTAATCAACAAAGAGTTTAAAGATCAAAATAATTCAGCAAGATGAACAAGAAAGATGTTGGAGTCAAGATTCCTTTTCTTGATAAAGACAATTACCATCATTGGAAGGTAAAAATGCATCTTCATATGCTTTCTCAAGATGAGGCCTATGCGGACTGCATAGAAAGAGGCCCTCATGTTCCAATGAGAGCTGCAACAGGAAATGAACCATATGTTCCAAAGCCAAGGCATGAATGGTCTAATCCTGATATTGAACAAGTCAGGAAAGATAAAAAGGCCATGAACATTCTGTTCAATGGTGTTGATGCAGACATGTTTGATAACATCATCAACTGCAAGACTGCCAAGGAAGTTTGGGACATAATACAGATAATCTGTGATGGTACTGAGCAAGTAAGAGAAAATAAAATGCAGCTCCTGATTCAGCAATATGAGCATTTTCACAATGAAGAAAGTGAGTCACTCACTGACATTTTTAGTAGATTCCAAAAGCTACTAAATGCTCTTAAATTGCATGGAAGAGTCTATCAGACTAAAGACTCCAATCTGAAATTTCTCAGATCTCTTCCAAAGGAATGGAAACCAATGACAGTCTCATTGAGAAACTCACAAGATTATAAGGAGTTTACTTTGGAGAGACTGTATGGCATTTTGAAGACCTATGAGCTTGAGATAGAGCAGGATGAAAGAATGGAGAGAGGAAAGAAGAAAGGAGGATCCATTGCACTAGTGGATGAACTGGAAAAGGAGAAGGAAGTGAAGATGGAAGCTGTGGAATCAACTTCAAAGGCCTGTGAAAGCAAGGGTAAAGGGCTAGCTGCAGAAAGTGAAGATTCATTGAGCCAAGATGACATGAAGAACATTGATGAGCACCTAGCATTCCTTTCAAGAAGATTTGCCAAGCTCAAGTTCAAGAAGAACTTTGGAGCTGCCAAGCCAAATAGAAACATGGTGGATAAATCAAAATTCAAGTGTTTCAAATATGGCTTGGCAAGCCATATTGCAAATGAGTGTAGAAAGTCAGATTCCAGTAAGAAAAGATTTGAGTCTGTGGATTATAAGCAAAAATACTTTGATCTACTCAAACAGAAGGAAAGGGCTTTTATTACACAAGAGAATGACTGGCCAGCTGATGGTTTGGATGAAGATGGGGATGTCAGCTATGTCAATCTAGCCCTTATGGCCAAGTCTGATGAAACAGAGACAAGTTCCTCAAGTAATCAGGGAAATAGAAGGAATCTTTGGTACTTGTATAGTGGTTGTTCAAGACACATGACTGGTGATTCTACCCTGCTCACAGAGTTTGAAGAGAGAGCTGGCCCAAATATCACTTTTGGAGATGACAACAAAGGTTATACTGTGGGATATGGCTTGATTTCAAAGGACAATGTCATCATTGAAGAGGTTGCCTTAGTGGATGGTCTCAAACACAATCTGTTGAGTATCAGCCAGCTTTGTGATAAAGGCAACTCAGTAACCTTCAACAAAGAAACCTGTGTTGTGATTAATAATCTAAACAACAAAGTGGTTCTCATTGGTGTGAGAAGAGGAAATGTGTATCTTGCTGACTTCAACTCAACTAAAGCAGAATCTGTAACTTGTCTTCTCAGTAAAGCAAGTCAAGATGAAAGTTGGCTATGGCACAAGAAACTATCTCATTTGAACTTCAAGACCATGAATGAGCTGGTAAAGAAAGAGCTAGTTAGAGGCATTCCTATGGTGGAGTTTACAAAGGATGGACTGTGTGATGCCTACTAAAAAGGGAAGCAGATTAAAGCATCATTCAGGAAGAAACTTGATTCAGCAATTGAAGAGCCTCTACAACTGCTTCACATGGATTTGTTTGGACCAGTCAATATATTGTCAATCTCAAAGAAAAGATTTTGCCTAGTAATTGTAGATGATTTCTCAAAGTTCTCTTGGACCTATTTCCTAAAGTCCAAAGATGAGGCTAGTGAAATCATCATCAATCACATAAGGCAAGTTAACAATCATCCTGATTTCAAAGTTAGAAGAATCAGGAGTGATAATGGAACTGAGTTCAAGAACTATGTCATGAGAGCATTTTGTGAGGAAAATGGAATCTTGCATGAGTTTTCAGCAGCAAGGACTCCACAACAGAATGGAGTAGTGGAAAGAAAGAATAGATCTCTTATTGAAGCTGCAAGGACCATGCTTGAAGAATCAAAACTACCAACATACTTCTGGGCTGAAGCTGTAAACACTGCATGCTACACTCAGAACATCTCTCTGATTAATCAAGCAAGATGCATGACACCTTATCAATTGTTCAAGAACAAGAAGCCAACTCTGAACTTTCTTCATGTCTTTGGCTGTAAATGCTATATTCTGAGAAATCAAACTGATCAAAATGGGAAGTTTGATGCTAAAGCAGATGAAGGAATTTTTGTTGGATATGCTGTTGGTAAAGCATATAGAGTCTACAATCTAAGAACCAACATTGTTGTTGAATCTATACATGGTGTGTTTGATGATAAAAAGATTGAAGGACTAAAAGATGGAGATTATCATGAGAGCCTCAAATTCGACAATGTTGAGATGGTCAGTGATGAAAGTGATGATGAGAGTGATCAAGAAACAGTGTCTAAGGATAATGCAGACAAATCTACCACAAATGAAGCACAAAACTCAACATCCGTCGAGTTACATAACCCTTCATCCGTCGGAAGGCAATCTGTATTATCCGTCGGAAGACAACCTGCCTCATCCGTCGATACTCAAAATTCACCATCCGTCGGGTTATCAAAAGGAGCAGGAAGTCAAGGCAGATCACCCATAGAAAGCACCCCAATCTCAAATCAAAGATCCACAAACTCAGGGGGAGTTTCTAGCAATCAAAACTCAATCACACATCAAGACAACATTGAGGTCTCTTCATCTAGGGCTAATCTACCTCAACCAAGAAAATGGACAAAAGATCACCCCTTTGAACTGATTATTGGTGATGTTTCTTCCAGAGGTCAAACCAGGAGAGCAACTCAAGAAGAATGTCTATACAACAGCTTCCTGTCTAAGGAAGAACCAAAGAAGGTAGAAGAAGCCTTGTTAGATCCTGATTGGATTGTAGCTATGCAGGAGGAGCTAAACCAATTTGAAAGGAATAAAGTATGGAAGCTGGTACCCAAGCCTACAGGAAAGAATCCAATAGACACCAAATGGGTATTCAGAAACAAGATGGATGAAAATGGCATAGTAGTAAGGAATAAAGCAAGATTGGTTGCTAAAGGCTATTGTCAGCAAGAAGGAATAGATTTTGATGAAACATTTGCTCCTGTTGCAAGACTTGAAGCCATCAGAATCTTCTTAGCCTATGCAGCCCATGCCAATTTCAAGGTCTATCAAATGGATGTCAAAAGTGACTTTCTGAATAGAGATTTGGAGGAAGAAGTGTATGTAAGTCAACCTCCTGGCTTTGAAGATCCAAATTTCCCAGAGTATTTCTATTATCTACTGAAAGCACTTTATGGACTGAAGCAAGCACCTAGAGCCTGGTATGACACTTTATCAAAGTTCCTTTTGGAAAATCATTTCACAAGAGGTACTGTAGATAAAACTTTATTTTTCAGAAATGTGAATGGCTCTAGCATACTTGTTCAAATTTATGTAGATGATATTATTTTTGGCTCTACAGATGAAAAACTTTGTAAAAAGTTTGCCAAACTGATGCAAAGCAAGTATGAAATGAGTATGATGGGAGAACTAACTTACTTTCTTGGTTTACAAGTTAAGCAAGTTAGTGATGGAATATTCATTAGTCAAACTAAATATATTTTTGATCTTTTAAAGAAGTTTGATCTAATGGATTGCACATCTGCAAAAACTCCCATGACCACTGCAACTAAGCTTGAACTAAACACTACTGAAAAGTCTGTGGATATTTCAAGTTATAGAAGCATGGTTGGCTCACTTCTGTACTTAACAGCTAGTAGGCCAGATATAATGTTTGTTACATGTTTGTGTGCTAGATTTCAGGCTGATCCTAGAGAGTCTCATTTGATAGCTATTAAGAGAATTTTCAGATATCTCAAAGGAACACCAAACCTTGGCATTTGGTATCCTAGAGATTCTGGTTTTGATCTAACTGGTTATTCAGATGCAGATTATGCAGGTTGCAGAATTGATAGAAAAAGCACAACAGGAACCTGTCAATTTTTAGGAGACAAGCTTGTGTCCTGGTTCAGTAAAAAGCAAAATTCAGTTTCTACTTCTACAGCTGAAGCTGAATATATTGTTGCTGGCAGTTGCTGTGCACAGATTTTATGGATGAAAAATCAATTGCTAGACTATGGTTTGCAAGTTGAAAGGATTCCTATTTTCTGTGACAACACAAGTGCAATTGCCATCACTGAAAATCCAGTGCAACATTCAAGGACAAAGCATATAGACATCAAGTACCATTTCATAAGGGAACATGTAATGAATGGTACTGTAGAGTTACATTTTGTTCCAAGTGAGAAGCAACTTGCAGATATTTTTACCAAACCACTGGATGAATCCACCTTTTCTAGGTTGGTAAGTGAGTTAGGTATGCTTAATTACTCTTGAATTTATCTGAATTATTTTGCAAGTTGAAAGGTAGCCAGAAATTTAACTGATATTTAGTCTTGGATGAAAATTTTGGCTAAGTCAAAATTTGCATCTCGACGGATGACCATTATCCATCTAGTTGAGTCATCCGTCGATATACAAATTGTAAATAAAAATCAATTACTTTTCTGGAGTATTTTAAAGCTCGACGGATATCAACTTATCCTCATCCGTCGAAGTGTCTAAATCTTAACCGTTAATTCCCTGAACATTATCCATCGAGTATACTTACAGTTTGTAAGCATTACACGACGGATAATGGGTAGAATTTTTACAGTTTATTTTAAAACGACTATTTTAGACAATTTCTATTGGGTAATTTACTTCTCTTTATTATCTTTATCAGTTGATTTTGAGAAAAGTATAAAAGCTTATTTCATTCTAATCATTTTCTTTTATCATTCTCAAATTCAACTGTGTTACTTCATTCTCTCTCAAGCAAAAATCCTCTTTCTCTTCAAGCTTTTCTTCTCTAATAATGGCACACATAGTTAAGATCATGTCACAGACTGGGTTCATCTATGAGAAGAACAACTTCACTGCCTTGGTCAATAAGGGGATTCAGCAATCTGAAGACTATCATAAGATGATGGACTTCGTGCACAACTGCAAGTTAAGTTTTGCCATGCTGGAATCACCCACAATTTATTGTGAAGTTGTTGAGGAGATGTGGACAACAACAATCTACAACTCTACTGACAAAACCATCACTCTAACCATCAAAGGTAATGATTTCTGTATCAATAGTGATGTAATAAAAGCATGTTTCAAGATTCCTGATGATAATGTAACTGCACCACACACTGACACTGATATTGTCAATATGCTCAATTCCATTCACTATGCACTTCCTACTGCAAAACTAAGTGAAATTAGAAGACTAGGTCTTAGGAAGGAATGGAGTTACTTGTGTGATGTAGTAACTAAAGTCTTTTCTGGAAAAATCAGTAATTTTGATTCTGTGAACATTTCCATGCTTAACATGCTATACATGCTAGTTACAGACAAATATTATAATTTCAGTGACCTTGTTGTGTATGAGTTAGGTTTTAAACTAGGTGACTTAGCCAAAAGAGGAAAGAATATTTACTATGCTAGATTTTTTATGCTTTTGTGTAACACCCCCAAATCCGGGGTCGGGGATCCGGGTTGTCACGAGTTCCATTTCCCTTAACAACACCCAATCTTAATAAATAATCAACTACTCTGTACTGTGACCCCACAATAAACACACACACCACAAGTTATAGTCTCAGAGATGAATATCCAAAAATAATCACAAGTCATTTTATTCCACAATTATATGCCAATACACCTTAAACAGGTTTCTGAATAAATTTACATTTCTTTGCCATTATTACAATTCATAAATATACATAATCTGATATATCAAAAGTTGAAAGCCTAGCCTATTGGTAGTTCCTACCTCAGCTATGGCGGCATCAGTGCTTCTAGAAAACTGCGGCACGTCTCCTAACCTCTTGCGAATCGGGAGCTTGGTCCGGTTCATCTTGTCTATCTGATGTTGTGTGATGAAAGAAGAAAGCAAGGGTGAGCAGCAAGCCCACCAAAATAATATGTATAATGATTAACAATATATGAGCCTTCTCATAGTACTCATGAAAGTCTTGGTCAAAAGAAATGAACCAAGTTGATAACTTAATGCGATGAAGTCACAAAATATTCAGTATATATACATATATACTTTTCAAAATATTGGAAGTCCTCTTCCATGCATAATATACACAAAGTCCCAGTGTATAACTGTATAAAAAAAATATCGTTGCAAGGTGATCTCATATATCTAACCTTGTCTCAACGTTTTTCTGAAAATCTTTGTCATACATAAGACAATTATTAATTAGATATAAGTTTAAAAGATGAAGTTACCAAATACTTCACTACACTTATATCATTCCCAAATACTACTTGAACTACCACCGTTCAAGTTATAATCAATTTCAAAAGTTCATCACATAGATGAGACTATAAGACAAGATTTGAATAGATTCAAGCTTTGAAATATTATTAAAGGAAATGAAGTTATGATATACTTCATTTAGTTCTGATATATATATATATATATATATATATATATATCCACATATACACCTTCTTTATACATTTCCTGAAAACCTCTGTCGTATAAAGTATGAACAGAATTGCAATATCCAATAAATTTGGAAAGGAAGAATTTGGCATAAACCAGATATCTTGCTGATCAGGCAAAGATACCAATAAGTAACCTTTTCTACTAGTAGATGGATGAATCCCCCACCGGTCATCACCCTGGCCACATAAGGACCTTGTGCTGGACCGCCACCCGGCCTCTTACGCGTTGATGGACTGCCACCCAGCCACTTACACATTGATAGACCGTACCCCGGCCTGTCGCTTATGCCGACTCAATTAGATGGGCTTACTTCCCGAACATTGGGCAAGTAATCAATTCATTTACCAAAACTGCAACCTCGTTGCGAATATAAAACACACCACAGAGCCGGATTCCCCAGGTTTTGAGCGAGTATTTAAATCCCCTTAAAAAGGAAGATCTTAAATATAAAAATGAGTTTTGGGATCCGCTCTAACTTTTAAAAATCATTTTGAAGACTCGAAAACACTTTAAAGAGTGTTTGGAGTAAAGCTGATTTAATGAAGTAAATCAGTCCCCATATATTAGAAAATATCTGAATATTATTATTTAAATAATATTCCCATAAAGAATAATCTTTATAAAAATAATTGAAGTAGAAGTATTAAAACTTATACTTGAAATAAATATTAAATAACCAAAGATATACTTATATGAAAGTATCATCTTTATTTGAATAATCGAAAATAAGTTTGATTATTGAACCCTTATTCTTTAATAAAATAAAGAATATATTTCAGTAATAAGCGGAGTCATAATACCTCGAATGAATATTATAAATAATATTCATTAAATAAAATAAAGGAGTCATACATCCTCAAATGAATATTCAAATAATATTCAATAATTAAAATAAAAGGAGTCATAAGTCCTCGAATGAATATTCAAAATAATATTCATTTAATAAAATAAAAGGAGTCATAAGTCCTCGAATGAATATTCAAAATAATATTCATTTAATAAAATAAAAGGAGTCATAAGTCCTCGAATGAATATTCAAAATAATATTCATTTAATAAAATAAAAGGAGTCATACGCCTTCGAATAATATTCGAAATAATATTCAATAATAAAATAAAGTTAAAGTTATCGAATAAACCTTATTCGATTAATAGTTTTGAAAACTATGACCATATATATATATATAAGTATATATATATATATATATTTATATCCATATATAGAAAATCTACTCGGGATCCTCGACTCCCGGTTTTAGAAAATATTTTCACCTTTGGGTCCCTGTACTAAGGGTATATGCAAATTACCGCTATCCTCTAGCATAGGTATTATCAACTGAATCAACAGATATATATGGAAAGAATACGAAACAGGCATGCATATATATATACCATAGTAGCATGCTTCAATATATTGCAACATTTGCTAATTAACCAACATGCATCTATCACAAGATAATGCAAATACATATATTCATCACAACAACAGTTATAACGGGTAGAAAACTTGCCTGAGCGACTTGGGGTGATAAAAGGCTCGGGACGAGTCTGGTAACCTATAAACAACAAGTAAGTTGGAATTAAACCAAAGTCACTTGTAATTCTATACTTTAACTAACTTAGACTCTAACGCTTATTTTGCGCTCACTGGTTCTCTTAAGTCACTCGAGTACCCTCGGCTCCACCATTTTTAATAATTTAACCTTTACGAGTTTTAAGGCGATTCCTTCGCGAGTGTCTTACCAACTGCCTAACACACTTACCATAAATGTTTAATACATTAATTAACCCTTTTTGGTCTTTAACCTATGTTTCAAAGTAAGGCGAGGGGAAAAGTTTCGTTCGCAAAACGCCGTTACTTGAAACGGTCGTTTCTCCTAAACCGTGCATCGGAATCGAACGAACTACATATCAAAACGAAGCTCGTAACATGAGTTATCTAAACATGGCAGTGGTCATAATGTAGCAGGGGGTTCTCGTGTCCTAATTCTATGCACAAAAACAGTCCAAAGAAAATCGGACGTTGCGACGGCTATGTTTACGCGATTTCCCAATTTTAAACCATTCAAAACCATCCCAAATCAACCTCAAATCCAACATACAACCAACATCCATCCTTTTCACATCATAACAACCCCAACCAATTCAATTTAATCATTCATACTTATGCCTAAGCTTAACTTTAATCATACTTAAGTTCTTTTAATCAAAACAACAACATTTACCAATCCAACAACATCCCAAAACTCACTAATCTCTACATACACAACCATCAAGCCTCTCATGAACTAAACTACTCATATTATGCTCTTATCATTCAATAACAAAGCTTGGTTAAGAGATTATACCTTCCTTGAAGCTTTTTAACACAACACAAGAGCTTTGAATGCCTAAAGAACCTTGATCCTTGCTTGTATCACCTTAATCTTTCATAAAAATTCAAGAAAACTAAAGTTATTTCTTGAAGGTTACTATTCACCATCTTCTTCCTTGATTTATAGAAAAAGATTGGCTTAGAATTAGAAGCTTAAACTTATAGGAAGTATGTAACTATCCATGGGGAAGCTTAGATAATTACCTTGCTAAATAGTAAGTGGTGGAGCTTGGATCTTCAAATTTTAAGAAAGAAGCCGAGAGTTAGCTTGGGAAGAAAGAGGTTTTTGTGTTTTGCTTGATGAAAATGAAATGATTTGCTTGGTTGGTTGATTTTTTGTGTTGTTTTTGGTTAATGACTTAATTAACCTTGATTTTGTGTGGTTATAATTCAACCACACTTCCTTCCCTTCTATGTCATGCTTGTATCATCCTCATGATGTCATCCTCCCCTCCTTGTCCTCTTCTCATTGGTTGGATGACATCACCCCCACTAATCCCTTTGATTAGCTTTTAATTGTTTGCCTAATGACCGCTGATCTGTTATACGGTTCGCTTAACTTTCGTTTTCGTTTATCGTTCGAGGGATCATACCCGGGATCTTATTACTTAGGTTCCCTTAACCTTTCTCAATACATTAAATTCCTTTTTATGATCCTATATTATAATCCTTTAATTTAAATCCTTTTATCCTGTTACCTTATACTCAATTCTTTCCGTATCTATTGGATTTCCGGGAAAAATCAAAGTGTTCGGAATTGGATTCTGACGATCTTTACATACACTTATATACCATATAGAGTACTAATAAAATCTCAGAATATCCATAACAGAACCCCTACATAGTGTGGCATGAAAAGTTTTCTCGTTCAGCAAAAACACTATTCATAAGGGTTTCAAAAATTACCCAAAAATTGGGGTTATTACAGTCTCCCCTCCTTAAAAGGATTCCGTCCCGGAATCAGATAGAAATGAATAGGGATACTTTCTTAGTATTGCACTTTCTAACTCTCAAGTCAATTTTCCCATATTGTGGTTCTACCATCAAACTCTTACTAGTTTGATAACCCTTCTCCTAAGCACTCGTTCCTTCTTAATCTATACCCTTCCTGGTTGGTCCATATAGGTTACGTCTGGTTGCATGTCTATGCGCTCATATGCCCCTATTTGACTGGCATCCGAATTACACTTCCTTAACATTGATACGTGGAACACGTTATGAACTTGCTACAGGTTCGGGGGTAGGGCTAGCTCATATGCTAACTTCCCAACGTTTTAATATATCCAAGGGTCCAACAAATTGTAGACTTAGCTTCCCTTTCTTTCCGAATCTCATCAATCCTTTCCAAGGGTTTCCAAGGGGATACCTTTAACAACACTAGGTCCCCTACTTCCTATTCTTTGTCCTTTCGTGTCAAATCAACATACTTCTTATGTCCATCTTGGGTTACTACCAGCCGTCCTCTGATTAGATCTATTATATCCTTGATCCTTTGGACTACTGCGGGTCCGAGCATCTTGCGCTCTACAACTTCATCCTAACATAAGGGAGATCGACATTGTCTTCCCTCAAGGATCTCGTAAGGCGATATCTCAATACTGACATATGATCTATTGTCGTAAGAAACTCAATCCGCGTTATGTGATCATTCCAATTTCTTTCAAGTCTATTGCACAGACTCCCATTATAGCTTCTAGCATTATAGCTTTTGCTTTTTAATACCCATTCTTTTCCAGTTCGTAATCGCTATTACCTTCCGTTCCTAATATTATACTGGTTATACTTTTGCTCGCTAGCGTTCTATAACCTTTTAATAACCACGTCAACCTTAGTATTACGAATGTGTTTCCATTCCGAATGCTACCACAACTTTATTACTCTTTTTTTTCAGCTGTTTCTATTTCCCAAAGTTGATCAATCATATAGAAGTAAAGGAATTTGTTGAGAGATCACTATGATCATGAACACTTGTTATATCGCATAGTTAGTACAGAAGGTGGCCAGCCTTTAGTACTTGATAAGCAATTAAACAATAGATGGTATCCTACTAGGCTTCTATCACACAGATAGATAGTCATTCGGCAATACCTCCCCTTTCTGGAAGGGTTGTTCTTCTCAGCTTACATGAAATGAAAAGAAGAGAAAAGAACGAATTGAAGAGAATTGTATATATGAAAAATATACTGCCAAAAAATATTTGGCTTGGAACTTACCTCTGAACTATAGAGGTTTGTCATAGGAGAACAAAACATAAACGTATTTATATCAGCATCAAGTATTATAGCATCGTATTTCCCATGCCTAAATATTTTCGCCATTCCGTCCATCATTCTATGGACCCATGCTCTTCCTCGAGCTTATACATAATCACCTTTGAAACTCCTTCGACATCGAAAATCGAATCTGGGACCTCCTTCTATATATCACCGTTACTCGGATTCTATGCTTGCACTGCAACCTTCCTCGTATAGTAATACGACTCTCTATTGATAAGAAAGAATAAATATTCAATAGGTAGATACTCTACTTAATTAGTCTATCAATGATAACTTATACACTACCACGACCCGATTAGTGGTACTCAATCTCAACACCCATTCCAATACAACTCTCACGGTTGTAATCAGCTCATTACTCGCAGAATCATTGCTGCCTTACTATGGTCCACCACTGACCTAGTGTAGTCATTCATTTTCCATGAAGTCTTAATAGCTAACCATACGGAGTCCATACATCTCGTATCTAATTCTCTTAAGGAGTTAACATAACCACCAATCACAATTCATGAAGAACACTCCAAACTCTGACGTACTTTCATGACATGAAGCAGATAAAAGTGCAGAAGAGTTTCAATCAAAGCAACGATAGCAGGTTAATACCATTCTTAATCATATTCCTTAAATAGAAGACTTAACTCAAAGGTTCGTCTAGTCCTTTTTGAAACATGGTCCTGGCTTATCTCAAGATAGGACCTTCTAAGATAGATAGCCCATTCATGGCGATTACACGAATTAAACCTTTACCAACTACTATTACGGTTGGGTATTGCACAGTCATCAGAAGGAATGTCAATCATCCAAACCATAATTCAACCTTCACATTTTTAACCATCATCATTGTATTCTTTTGGCACACGCGCCTATAATTATCCTCTTACCTTTAAAGTGTCGGCCACCTCTTTGGCCTTTCCTGATAGTAAAATTTCCTTACAGTCAATGTCATTTTAACCACCTCCAAATAAATTTTCTACCTTATTTCCGATCACTGCTTGAGTGAAGATGTTTTCCTTAAAATCAGATGGGAAAAAGAAAAAAAAATATCACCATTTTTCCATAAGTTATTGCCTCAGTCTTTAGAGGTTAATCACTGTCATGACTGACTCTCAATTATACTTAGAGCATCTTGTATCTTAAGTCCTAATTGCCCTGAACAATTTCGACCATTACTGGTTCGATCCATACCTTATCGTGGTTTAACACGTGCCTCACTTGGCATCAATATAATTACGTCATATTTCCTTTATCAACATTTCTATTCTTGAGAATTTTGAATATTACCTTTTTCCATATAAAACCTCTAGGGTTATCCTTGAATCGTTCCTCCTGTATTCCTTAGATACAGGGCATATCAAAATACCATTTACTACTACTAGAACCATTGTCTATATACTTCTGAAAAAAATTCTCCACTGATTCTTAAAGGTTGTTATTACCTTAATCCTTTCCAATTCATCCTGTCAAAACTCATACTGTCCCTATTAAGGGTGAAATGCCAACCTTTATGCATTCCCCTAGGATTCATTTTAAGTTACCGATGTTCTATTCTTAATTCCACCTTTTAAAAAGGTATATGCATCCTTCCATGGATAAAACAAGTCATATATCCATGATAAATTATCTTATTCATCATTCCCACCTCGATAGTCTATACCTAACTTCATAATAGCATCCTTATTCAAATTGAGGTCAATCCATATGGCCTCCAAAAGATAACAATGGTCATCCGCTTTTCTTTCCTAATTTGGTAATGATAACATGGATGTTCTGGAAGATATTGGTCATGTTCAACGTGAACCTCTTCTTAATAATTCCTTATTTACTTTTGTTGTTTATCTCAACAGTCATCTCAATGTTGGGATATCTTTCATACCTGGCGTCTCCCTTTCTGGGTATCAAGCCACCGGTCTTACATTTCCCATTCTTGAAGGTCACTTCCTTTATCCAATTTTCTTAATTTTTTACTTTCTTGTCTCCTCAGTCTTTCCGCGTCTCATTATTTATCCTTCGAATTACCTCAAGGTTTCCTCGAATCCTCCCAACTTAAAGGGGATAAAATATACATAACTCTTATGCCTTCAACCATCAATTTTAACTCATGGTGAATCACCCTCATCCTGATGATTACATACTCTTCTATTTGTATTTCTACGAGTCTTTAGGGTTTCCTCATACCCAACTCCCTTATCATTCCTCAAACTCTCTTGCCTTTATATTCCTTTCTCTTATCGTTATTTCATGAACCAACACAACATAAGCATTGATTTCAAACATCCCGTCATTCTGGATTCGTGTCTTCAGAACGAATCTTGATAACTTTTACAACTTAGATTCATAATTCATCATACTCGTCTGCCTTTGTTCTGGCTCTAAAGCTTTTACACTATTCCATAACCTTGGGAATTACTTTCTCGAAAACAATTGGATGAACTTTAATCAGTTTATTATAATCTCTTGCTCCGTGCCTTTCTTGGCCTTTCACCAGCGGGTGGTCTCTCTCTTGGGAGGGTAAGTGACAAAAACAGTCTTTTGTGATTCGCCAATCATTTAGAATCTCAAATAATTCCTATATTTCCTTTAGCCAGGCTCTTGCCTCGGCTGGGTCAGCTTGTTCCATGGAACTCTGAGAGCTTAGCGACTTAAAGGTCCTGAAAGAATTTCTCACCGCACTGTCTCCTCGGGGTGGTGGTTGGGGATAATAGTCTGAGTTCTTTTTAGACAGGTCCATGAATTGCCGTATAGGAGTACCGTCTCGGGTCTCCTTTCCTTACTCGACTTTCTATTTCCTTAATATGAAATGTTTCATCCTACTCCCCATAATTGGGGTCATCTTTTAATTTAAAATCCTTATTTTCCCTTATCATCTTTCTCGATATTAATCTTTTATCTAATTGTTGGCTCTCTGCCTTCATTCATAACTTTTTCTGGCACAATATGTTCTTTTCCGATCATTCGGTCTGTATTGCAATCTCAAACAGCTTTTCGGTACCGGCTTCGGTTACCTTCACTTCTATTTCCATTTTCTCACCATCTCTTATAAACTCCCCCAAAGACATTATCATCTTGAGTCTCTCCTTTTTACTAAGGGCATCAGCCACCACATTGGCTTTCCCCGAATGATAAAGAATCTCCCAGTCAATATTCTTGATTAGCTCTAACCGCCTCCTCAGGCGTATGTTGAGCTCTTTCTACGCAAAATGTACTAGAGCTCCTATGGTTTGTGTAAATCTCGCACTTCTATCCATACAAGTAGTGCCTCCAATATTTAGGGCAACCTATTTCCACGAGCCCAAGCTCATGGGCGGGGATATCGAATTTCATATTACCTTAATTGTCTTGACGCAGACGCGATTATCTTGCTGTGCTAAGAAGCACCCTAATTCCTTATGCGAATCGTCACTTACAAATCACAAAATCTCCTTTTTCCATCCGGCAACGCCAACATAGGGGCCGTCACCAACCTCTGCTTCAGTTCTTGAAAGCTGTTCTCGCATTTCTCTGTCCATTCGAACTTCTCAGTCTTACGAGTAAGCCGCGTTAAAGGGGCTACTATCTTTACAACTTGAACGAACCTCCGGTAGTGACCGGCCAATCCTACCTCTGGTAGTTGACCAAACCATGGTCATCAATTCATCAGTGGTCCTTTATCCAATCCTGTCAGGATCCTCCATGGGATCCTCCTCAACAACTATCCCTTCTAGGACAACATCCTCAACCGCTAAATCCTCAATATCAACATCATCCGGTCCTGCATTAGGACACTCTATCGGATCCACAATCCGATCTCCAATTAGTAATAAAATATCATCGCGATGTTGCTCCTCAACCTCAGGGTTCGGAGTCCCGCTACCATATACGATAACGAACTACGCTCCTATCACGATATTTATAAGGGTTCCCATAAGGGTTTTAACTGTCAGTACTACGTTAGGTAGCCCGACTATGAAGTTGGCAAGAGTTCTTATTATCTTAGTGAACTTATTATCTTAACGTCCCATCATCTCTGAGGTTTATAACGCTTAGCTCTGATACCATTTCTGTAACACCCCCAAATCCGGGGTCGGGGATCCGGGTTGTCACGAGTTCCATTTCCCTTAACAACACCCAATCTTAATAAATAATCAACTACTCTGTACTGTGACCCCACAATAAACACACACACCACAAGTTATAGTCTCAGAGATGAATATCCAAAAATAATCACAAGTCGTTTTATTCCACAATTATATGCCAATACACCTTAAACAGGTTTCTGAATAAATTTACATTTCTTTGCCATTATTACAATTCATAAATATACATAATCTGATACATCAAAAGTTGAAAGCCTAGCCTATTGGTAGTTCCTACCTCAGCTATGGCGGCATCAGTGCTTCTATAAAACTGCGGAACGTCTCCTAACCTCTTGCGAATCGGGAGCTTGGTCCGGTTCATCTTATCTATCTGATGTTGTGTGATGAAAGAATAAAGCAAGGGTGAGCAGCAAGCCCACCAAATTAATATGTATAATGATTAACAATATATGAGCCTTCTCATAGTACTCATGAAAGTCTTGGTCAAAAGAAATGAACCAAGTTGATAACTTAATGCGATGAAGTCGCAAAATATTCAGTATATATACATATATACTTTTCAAAATATTGGAAGTCCTCTTCCATGCATAATATACACAAAGTCCCAGTGTATAACTGTATAAAAAAAATATCGTTGCAAGGTGATCTCATATATCTAACCTTGTCTCAACGTTTTTCTGAAAATCTTTGTCATACATAAGACAATTATTAATTAGATATAAGTTTAAAAGATGAAGTTACCAAATACTTCACTACACTTATATCATTCCCAAATACTACTTGAACTACCACCGTTCAAGTTATAGTCAATTTCAAAAGTTCATCACATAGATGAGACTATAAGACAAGATTTGAATAGATTCAAGCTTTGAAATATTATTAAAGGAAATGAAGTTATGATATACTTCACTTAGTTCTGATATATATATATATATATATATCCACATATACACCTTCTTTATACATTTCCTGAAAACCTCTGTCATATAAAGTATGAACAGAATTACAATATCCAATAAATTTGGAAAGGAAAAGAATTTGGCATAAACCAGATATCTTGCTGATCAGGCAAAGATACCAATAAGTAACCTTTTCTACTAGTAGATGGATGAATCCCCCACCGGTCATCACCCTGGCCACATAAGGACCTTGTGCTGGACCGCCACCCGGCCTCTTACGCGTTGATGGACTGCCACCCAGCCACTTACACATTGATAGACCGTACCCCGGCCTGTCGCTTATGCCGACTCAATTAGATGGGCTTACTTCCCGAACATTGGGCAAGTAATCAATTCATTTACCAAAACTGCAACCTCGTTGCGAATATAAAACACAACACATAGCCGGATTCCCCAGGTTTTGAGCGAGTATTTAAATCCCCTTAAAAAGGAAGATCTTAAATATAAAAATGAGTTTTGGGATCCGCTCTAACTTTTAAAAATCATTTTGAAGACTCGAAAACACTTTAAAGAGTGTTTGGAGTAAAGCTGATTTAATGAAGTAAATCAGTCCCCATATATTAGAAAATATCTGAATATTATTATTTAAATAATATTCCCATAAAGAATAATCTTTATAAAAATAATTGAAGTAGAAGTATTAAAACTTATACTTGAAATAAACATTAAATAACCAAAGATATACTTATATGAAAGTATCATCTTTATTTGAATAATCGAAAATAAGTTTGATTATTGAACCCTTATTCTTTAATAAAATAAAGAATATATTTCAGTAATAAGCGGAGTCATAATACCTCGAATGAATATTATAAATAATATTCATTAAATAAAATAAAGGAGTCTTACGTCCTCAAATGAATATTCAAATAATATTCAATAATTAAAATAAAAGGAGTCATAAGTCCTCGAATGAATATTCAAAATAATATTCATTTAATAAAATAAAAGGAGTCATAAGTCCTCGAATGAATATTCAAAATAATATTCATTTAATAAAATAAAAGGAGTCATAAGTCCTCGAATGAATATTCAAAATAATATTCATTTAATAAAATAAAAGGAGTCATACGCCTTCGAATAATATTCGAAATAATATTCAATAATAAAATAAAGTTAAAGTTATCGAATAAACCTTATTCGATTAATAGTTTTGAAAACTATGACCATATATATATAAGTATATATATATATATATTTATATCCATATATACAAAATCTACTCGGGATCCTCGACTCCCGGTTTTAGAAAATATTTTCACCTTTGGGTCCCTGTACTAAGGGTATATGCAAATTACCGCTATCCTCTAGCATAGGTATTATCAACTGAATCAACAGATATATATGGAAAGAATATGAAACAGGAATGCATATATATATACCATAGTAGCATGCTTCTATATATTGCAACATTTGCTAATTAACCAACATGCATCTATAACAAGATAATGCAAATACATATATTCATCACAACAACAGTTACAACGGGTAGAAAACTTGCTTGAGCGACTTGGGGTGATAAAAGGCTCGGGACGAGTCTGGTAACCTATAAACAACAAGTAAGTTGGAATTAAACCAAAGTCACTTGTAAAGCTATACTTTAACTAACTTAGACTCTAACGCTTATTTTGCGCTCGCTGGTTCTCTTAAGTCACTCGAGTACCCTCGGCTCCACCATTTTTAATAATTTAACCTTTACGAGTTTTAAGGCGATTCCTTCGTGAGTGTCTTACCAACTGCCTAACACACTTACCATAAATGTTTCATACATTAATTAACCCTTTTTGGTCTTTAACCTATGTTTCAAAGTAAGGCGAGGGGAAAAGTTTCGTTCGCGAAACGCCATTACTTGAAACGGTCGTTTCTCCTAAACCGTGCATCGGAATCGAACGAACTACATATCAAAACGAAGCTCGTAACATGAGTTATCTAAACGTGGCAGTGGTCATAATCTAGCAGGGGGTTCTAGGGTCCTAATGCTATGCACAAAAACAGTCCAAAGAAAATCGGACGTTACGACGGCTATGTTTACGCGATTTCCCAATTTTAAACCATTCAAAACCATCCCAAATCAACCTCAAATCCAACATACAACCAACATCCATCCTTTTCACATCATAACAACCCCAACCAATTCAATTTAATCATTCATACTTATGCCTAAGCTTAACTTTAATCATACTTAAGTTCTTTTAATCAAAACAACAACATTTACCAATCCAACAACATCCCAAAACTCACTAATCTCTACATACACAACCATCAAGCCTCTCATGAACTAAAATACTCATATTATGCTCTTATCATTCAATAACAAAGCTTGGTTAAGAGATTATACCTTCCTTGAAGCTTTTTAACACAACACAAGAGCTTTGAATGCCTAAAGAACCTTGATCCTTGCTTGTATCACCTTAATCTTTCATAAAAATTCAAGAAAACTAAAGTTATTTCTTGAAGGTTACTATTCACCATCTTCTTCCTTGATTTATAGAAAAAGATTGGCTTGGAATTAGAAGCTTAAACTTATAGGAAGTATGTAACTATCCTTGGGGAAGCTTAGATAATTACCTTGCTAAATAGTAAGTGGTGGAGCTTGGATCTTCAAATTTTAAGAAAGAAAGCCGAGAGTTAGCTTGGGAAGAAAGAGGTTTTTGTGTTTTGCTTGATGAAAATGAAATGATTTGCTTGGTTGGTTGATTTTTTGTGTTGTTTTTGGTTAATGACTTAATTAACCTTGATTTTGTGTGGTTATAATTCAACCACACTTCCTTCCCTTCTATGTCATGCTTGTGTCATCCTCATGATGTCATCCTCCCCTCCTTGTCCTCTTCTCATTGGTTGGATGACATCACCCCCACTAATCCCTTTGATTAGCTTTTAATTGTTTGCCTAATGACCGCTGATCTGTTATACGGTTCGCTTAACTTTCGTTTTCGTTTATCGTTCGAGGGATCATACCCGGGATCTTATTACTTAGGTTCCCTTAACCTTTCTCAATACATTAAATTCCTTTTTATGATCCTCTATTATAATCCTTTAATTTAAATCCTTTTATCCTGTTACCTTATACTCAATTCTTTCCGTATCTATTGGATTTCCGGGAAAAATCAAAGTGTTCGGAATTGGATTCTGACGATCTTTACATACACTTATATACCATATAGAGTACTAATAAAATCTCAGAATATCCATAACAGAACCCCTACATAGTGTGGCATGAAAAGTTTTCTCGTTCAACAAAAACACTATTCATAAGGGTTTCAAAAATTACCCAAAAATTGGGGTTATTACATTTTGGCTAACCATCTTTGTCAAGAGATTGAACTTGAGAACTCAAACAACAAATTAGCTTGTTGGGTTCATGAGAGGAGAATCATTGCAGACTTGAACAGAGCCAACCATCACAAGGATGTGCCAATGTTCTATTTCCCTGTAATGCTGACACCTCAGGTAAGTGAGGTAAGTTCATCCAGACCCTCAGCTATTCCAATCTCTTCTATTTCTTTGACTTCAGACATAGCTATGGCATCTGTGACAATGACCAAACAGTTGCCTATCAAAGCTGCCAAAACAACTGTAATTTCTAAATCCAAATCAAAGAAAACACCCTCTGGTACCAGTTCAAAAATCTACCAAAACCAAAGAGGGGAGTGTGAAGGAGGGTAAGATAGGTGAGGGAAGGGGTGAACATCAAAGAAACCCCAAGGATAAGGTTGGAGAGTTGAGTGAATCCCAGCCTAGCCACACTGCAGTTTCCAAACAAACTGTAGTGCTTAAAAAGGACAAAAGCTCACTTCTAGCTGCATCCTCCCAAAAGGATGTGGCTATTGAACAAAACTCTCATCCAAGAGCACAGGCCAAGAGGGTTAGGGACACAAGCTCACACCAAACCTACACTAGAAAGAAGAAATCCAAAACAACTGGGGATGCACAGGGCTCACACTTAGTGCAAACTGGTGCTAAAGACACAGTCCCTGCACCTTCTCAAATTCAAATTGATGTGGCTCCAATAAATGTGGAGTCACAGCCAAAATCTCTCATAATAGAAGCCACAGAAACACAATACTCACCAACTAACTCACTGGAAGTGGACATGATAAACACTTCAATTCCTGATTCCCCTTCTTGAACTCTGTTGGGGAAGCCAAAATCTAGTGCAAGTAAGCATCATCTTTTAGATGATTTGTTGGCTCACTTGCCAATTCTTTCTGATTCTATTGTGACATCTGTGCCTCAAATAACTTCAATCAATACAGAGTCAACAATAGTTTCTCTTCCCACCTCATTCATTTCTACTCTCTCGATGGATATTGCTCATCCGTTGAGTAGTGATTGTATCCCGACGGATAAGCTTAACAGCAGTTATCCATCGGATAGCTTTACCACTCACCCGACGGATATCACTTATCCATCGAGTGTCTCTGCATAACTTCAAAATTCAATAATTTCAAGTGCAGAAGATTTGGTGGTAATACAATCACTCTTAGGACTGAGAGAGGAGAGTGCATTGAGTGAGAGGCTCCGTTGCTCCCAGGCAAAAGGAGAGGAAAAGAGTGAATCTCAGCAATCCATTCATTCAGGATTGGCAAAAGTGAGTGAGAGGAGTCCCACCTTAGTAGGTGAAGGTGAGGGTGTGAGGGTGGGGAGCCAGGGTGAGACCCTAATACAACAAAAGAGAGAATATGAGAGAAAGGCAGGTACTGGAGAAATAAGGATGGAACCAACCATTGCTAGTGATTCAATGATTGTGGATGATGCTGAAAAGGAAAGACAATTTCAGCAACATTACAAAGTTGTAATTGATAACATTTCCTTGGATGCTGACACTTTTACTCACCCTGTTTCAGCCTATCAACTGTTGGCTGCTCAGGGCAATGTGGAGGCAGAGCAGACTTTGAATCTAGTGCACACCACAGAATCTCTTCAAAGAGATAAAGCTGCTGTGAACAGAATGCCTTCTCAAGCTGGAGAGCCATCTGAAGAATTTGGAGTAAATTCTGATGATGATGACTCTGGTTCTTTGGATGGAAACATGAACTTAGGGGGAGCTGAAGGCCCAAGTTCTACTTTCAGTTTACCTGAATGGGCATGGGCAAAGGAATTTACACCAGGGCAATTTGAGGTGTCTTTGGTAAAACAAGTGATAGCTATTCAGCAGGCCCTTCAGGAAGCTTCAGATGCTGGTACCAAGGCTGTTCTTCAAGCTCACCTAGACTCTTTACATTTAATGAAGATCCAACACTCAAGACAGAATCTCAGTGTGGATGAATTGAAAAAGGATATAGCTGACTTAAAGAGATACAACTCTGAGAAGCTGGATTCAATAATGCCATATGGTACCATGCATGATCTATTACTAAGATTAAGGAGAGAATCAGATTCTGACAAGAAGATAGCCAAGCTGGAGAACAGAGTTCAGGTTATTGAGAATTCAGTGGCTCTACTTCTTCAAAATCAACAGACTCAGACAAATCTTCTTATGCAACTGGCTAAAGCACAAGGCCTAACTCCTCCACTTGATGATAACAAAAATGGGGAGAGAGAATCAAGTAAGGGGGAGAAAGGACCAACTGAGGGGGAGAAACTTCTAGTTCAAATCAGCAAAGTAATTGTACCTTCAATTACTATCTCCAAGCCACCAGTTGCAGATGGTATAGATCTTATAAATGTAGCAGCAGCAAATTTGAAAGATGCTGATAAAGGAGAGTTGACTCTGATCAACTGGAAAAAGATTGATGAGGAAATACAGTAAAAGTTTCAATTAGTCAAGGAACCAGATCAGTCAGCCATCCATCACTCTCATGTCAAGCCAATCAATGTGAATGAGATGAGCATGAACTATCTGGAGAAAGGACAATCTTCCTGCATCAAGAGTACAAAGGCTGAGATAATTCTTAAACCAAGGGCAAACTATCCAAAGTTATCTTTGAAGAACCCTATGGATTATGTATATGAGACACCCAAGCCTGATGAAAAGAAGCTTCTGTCAAGTTCTATTCTCCTCTACAAAGATCCAGCTGATTCAGCCCCAAGAAAGAGAATTGCAAAGATATTCAGAAATGGGAAGGAAATTTGTGTGGTAGCTGGACATCCACAATTTGCTCATGCAAAGAAAGAAGAAAAAGCCAGATTGAAGCAGGAAAAGAGGCAAGCTACTCTAGATGCAAAGAAGTCTAAACAAAAGAAAGAACAGTTTGCTATCTTGGCCAAGCTACAGGCTGTGAATTCTTCTCAACAAATTCCCTCTCAACCATCTCAAGCTACTGAATCAGAGAAGAAGATTGAAGAACAGAAGAAATCCTCAAGAAAGAAAGAACTGGCTAAAAGAACAAAAAGAAAGTTGGATGTTTTTGACAAGGAATTGGAAGATCAATTTCCAAAGAAATCCACTCAAGCTGAAACTCAAGCATCAAAGCCCTTTGTGGTGTTTGAAGACATAAGGGTGGGGGACCCCTACAGGAACATACATGGAGAGCCTATTGTGCCAAAGGATGAGCCAATAGAGTGGGATAAATTACCAATTCCTGACTTCAACTTGCCAATTCTTACTAAGCCAAGAAGGACAAAATCAAGGGCAGTCAAGAGAGTGAAGCTGTCACCTCTCAAATCCAAGTCAGTAGTCAAAGCTCAACCGAAGGTCAACAGGGGAGACTACCTGTACTTGTGTGACATCAAAGAATTTTCAGATCTAAACCTTTATCTGGAGGAGCTGGATGAGGTAAGGGCAATTGATGCATACAGAAACCTACCTGAAAGGTTGGTGTTCAAGTACAAAGGGGGAAGGGAGATTCAGTGGCCTCTTCACAGGATACTTCAAGAAAGCCAAGCTGTGTTGATCAAAATCTATTCATCCTTCAAGAAAAACTTTGGGTTCAATGTAACTGCAAGAAGATTAGTATTGAAGAAGATTGAAGAGCTAAGGAGTGTTAGAGCCAAAGATGCACTACCCAAAACTCTTATCATCCCATACACAGGGAGAAGAGTGCATCTAAGGCCCTACTGGCTGATGGAATTCATGGATGACAAGGGTGTGAGAAGATTCTTCAGATTAGAAGACCAATTGAGTATCTCTAGCAATGAGACTCTCTTGGAAATGCAAGAAATGTTAGATCTCTCAGAATCGGATGAATTAGAATTCCACAGACAGCTCCAGAATCCAATTGAAGAAAACAACAGAAAGCTTGGAAGAAGATCCAGACCTTCAAGAAACTAGAAAAATCTGCTCAGACTAGAGGAGCATCTTGAACTGACTGTGAGCCAAACCTTGTACATTTTTGTTTAAATTGAAGCACTTTCAGTTTTATCTACTTATCTTTAAAGATATATATTTAGGATGTTTTGTCATCATCAAGTATCTCTTAATTTATGACTACAATTCCAGTAGACATAAATTGGGGGAGATTGTTGTGAATATGTTGAGTACTTGATGATTACCTAATCAAAACATCTAAGTAGATTTTACTTGGTGAAATAATGTAGCACTCGACGGATAAGAATTATAGTCCCGACGGATAACTCATTATAGTCCCGACAGATGATTAACTTATTATCCATCGAGTGAGTAGCTTATGTAATAATAAGTTTGTAGCACAGTGTTGTATGCACCTTTGTATAGAATCTGTAATAGCATATAAGTCATGTTGACTTTAACTAGATATGCAGAATAGGTTGATCAACTGTACATAAGCAATGTCTTGTAATTCTGTATAAGTGAATTGAAGTCAAGTGCCAAAATAGCTACCAACGGATGCTTAACAAAGCTTCGACGGATGATCAAATGACTATCAACGGATGTTTAACATAGCAATCGATGGATGATCAATTAAGTCATCGACGGATGATCTGACAGTCGACAGATGATTATATCAAGATTCAACATCAGTTGAACAGTGAAAGCTGACACACAGCCGTTGAGTTGGATACAAGTACACTGTGGCAGCTCATTAACTGGGTAATAGAGGACAAAAAGCAGCAAAGATCAAGCCTGTTAGATTTTATATTTGTTCAGTTCTTTTGACTTTGTAATCTTGGTATTATATAAACCAAGAGAGTAGCAAATAGAAAAACAACTGAGAGAGCTAAGAAACAACAACAGAGAAATCTTTGTAATCACTATCTTTAGCATTTCCTGTGTTCTTAGCAGTTCTATTTGTGTAAGCAGCTGTGGGCATTTCTGCACACAGAGTCCTCTCGATATATTAAATATATCTCTGGTGGAATTGTTTAAATCCACCAGAAAGTTTTTAAAGACTCTTGTTTTTAATTACTTATGTTTTGATTCATTCAAGTTTACATTCCGCATTGTGCTAATCAAAACAAATATATCCATAATCGAGTTGAACATTTTTATTTTAAGAAAAAGGTTCAAGAATTCCATTCAACCCCCCTTCTGTAATTCTTGCTGTATTGTTAAGGGACTAACAAACCTCAACAGCCAGGTGCCATTGGTATATTTGCCAATCATGAATGCACCACAGGTAAGTGAGGTAGACACTTCTATAACTCCTACTGGTTCCAACCCCATTGTTTCTTTGCCTTCCAGTGTGGCAATGGAATCTGTTTCTTTGTCCAAACAGGTTCCTACCAAAGCCACCAAAACTAAAATTTCAAAACACAAGTCAAAGAAAACCACCTCTGTTGTTTCTCAAAAGACAACAGTTGTAACAACTACCATAAACCCTGAAGGGAGTGAACAGGGTGTGAGTGGTGAGGGGAGGGGTGAACATCAAGAAACCCCCCAGGATAAGGTGGGAGAGGTGAGTGGTACCCCAGCCAGCCAAACCACAGTCTCTCAAAAGACTGTGGTGGTTCAAAAGGAGTCAAACACATCCCTAGTTGCATCCTCCCAAAAGGATGCAGCTATTGAAAATAGTCCCCAACCAGGGACACAGAACAAAAGAGGGAGGGACACTGAAGCCACACATTCACCAATCAAAGCCTTTTCAAGGAAGAAGAAGGCCAAGACCCTAGTTTCCACACAAGGGGCACACACAACACAGATACATCCACCTGTATCTTTGCCTTCTCAAATTCAGCTTGATGTGATTCCGGCAAATGTGGAGTCACAGCCCCATTCTCTGATAATAGAAACACATCAATCATCAAACTCTCCATCACCCTCTCTAGATGTGGATATGATATTCACATCAATTCCTGATTCTCCCTCATTAAAACTCAGGGAGGAGCCCCACTCAAAACCTGATGATCATCATCTTTTAGATGATTTGTTGGATCATCAGCCAATTCTTTCAGATATAGTTGAAAAATCTGTGTCACCTCACTTAAAATCAATTCACACAGATTCAATAATTATGTCACTTTCAATATCTACATCTTTTCCTTCTTCAACGGATATCTCTCATCCGTTGACAAGTGGTTGTTCTTCGACAGATAAGCTTAACAGCAGTTATCCGTTGATACCATCAGTTTCCACTTCAACGGATACTCCCTATCCGTTGATGGTCTCTACACATATAACAGAAACAATTCCAACTGTAGAGGACATGGTTACTGTACAATCACTCTTAGGTTTGAGGGAAGGGAGTGATAATTTGAGTGAGAGGCTGGGTTGCTCCCAGGCAAAAGGAGAGTTTGAGAGTCACCATATGCATGCTATTTCTTCCAGCATGGCAAAAGTAAGTGAGGGGAGTGCCACCTTAGAAGGTGAGGGTGAGGGTGTGAGGGTGTGTGTGAGCCAGGGGGAGCCCCTGATGCAAGAAAATAGAGAAAATGAGAGAAAGGCAGGTACATAAGCTATAAGGGTGGATCCAGCCATTGCTAGTGAGTCAATGATAGTGGATGATGCAGAAAAGGAAAGACAATTTCAGCAACATTACAAAGCTATAATTGATAACATTTCCTTGGATGCTGACACTTTTACTCACCCTGTTCCAGCCTATCAATTATTGGCTGCTCAGGGCAATATGGAGGCAGAACAGACTTTACACATTGCACACACTTCAGAATCTCTTCTCAGAGACAAAGCTGCTGTTAACAGGCTGCCTTCTCAAGCTGGTGAGCCATCTGAAGAATTTGGAGTAAATTCTAATGATGATGACTCTGATTCTTTGGATGAGAGCATGAACTTAGGGGGAGAAGCAGGCCCAAGTTCTGTTCCAGATCTCCCTGATTGGGCATGGGCAAAGGCATCTACACCAGGAGGGTTTGGTGTCACTTTGGTCAGGCAAGTAATGACTATTCAGAAGGCCCTTCAGGAGACTACAGATGCTGGTACGAAGGCAATTCTTCAAGCTCATCTGGACTCTCTGCATCTCTTGCAGTTGCAGCATTTCAAACAGAATCTAAGTGTGGATGAACTCAAGTAGGACATTGCTGATCTGAAATCCTACAATGCTGAGAAGATGGATTCAGTCATGCCTTATGGTACTATGCAAGATTTGTTGGGGAGACTGAGGAAAACATCTGATGCTGACAAGAGGCTGGCCAGGTTGGAAGACAGAGTTCAGATCATTGAAGACTCTATGGTCACCATTCTTCAGAATCAACAAACTCAGACAAATCTACTAATGCGGCTGGCAAAAGCACAAGGCTTGACCCCTATCCTTGATGATAACAAAAAGGGGGAGAATAAAGGGGAAGGGGAAGGAGAGCCATCAACAACAGTTCAAATATCTCAAGTGCTAGTTCCTGCCATCACCACTTCTCCAACTATTCAAATCAAAGGAAAGCTTGATGGAATTGATCTAATCCAGATAGCAGCAGCTGAATTACAAGTCAAAGAGCAAAGGAGGAAAATTGATGAAAAGATGCAACAAATTTTTGGTTCTACAACTTCTAAATCACAATCTGTGAAGCATAGCACAAAGGTGGAACCAATTATTATGGAGCTCAAGCCAGTAAGGAGGAATAAGGTTGGAGAGACTTCTTCCAAGAATCTGAAACCTATGGTTCTCAAGCCCAACAATAGATCCAATAAGGACTCTACAAAGAATCCTTTAAGCCTTGCTCAGATGAAAGAAGTGGATTTTCCTCTTCCAAAGCCTGATGAAGACAAGGTTTTGGGTGGAAGTATCATAAAGCACAAAGAGACCATGGATGTGGTTGTAAGGAGGAACATGGCTATTATCTTTAGAGAGGGAAAGAGCATCCGTGTGATGCAAGGACATCCCAAATTCTCAATAGCCAAGAGGGAAGAAACCAGAAGGTTGAAGGAAGAAGCCAAAAAGCTAAAGGCTGACAAAAGAGCACAAGCAAAGCTTGAAAATAGCTAAAGTCAAGTCAAGCTGAAGAAAAGAAAGAAATTGAAGACAAAAGTGAAGATGAAGGTATGGGGGACATGGTTGATAATGATATGGAAGGAAGAAGTAAGGAAAGAGAGGAATGGCAGAAAGGGAACAGAAAGAAGGCCAATGCAAAGAGAAAGATGGTAGATGAGACTGAAGAAAACCAATCAAAATCCAAACCACTACCTTCTATTCCTGAACCCATTGTGCCTGACCCCTTCATAAACATTCATGGTGAAACAATCGTTCCTAAGGAGGAACCAATTGATTGGGACACCATCAAATTGCCCACCTTCTTAACCTCTTCTCCACCATCAAAGAAGCAGAAAAGAAGAATCAAATCAACACCTTCTAAAACCTCAATCAAATTCACTCAGAAGCCTAAGCCTAAGCCACAAGCTTGTAAGGATGATTACGTTCACATTTATGACATAAAAGAATTTTCAGACATTGAACTCTATCTGGATGAGCTGGAGGAAGTAAGGGGAATTGCTGCCTACAGACAGCTACCAGAAAAACTAGTGTTCAAATACAAAGGAAGCGGGGAAAGAACTTGGCCTCTCTATAGGATTCTGAATGAAGGCTACTCTACCTTGGTTAGAGTCTACTCAGCCATACAAAGGGATTCTGGCTTTACCAGGACTGCCAAGACTGAGATTCTCAACAAGATTGCCAACATAAGGAAAACTTGGTGGGAGCCCAATGTCTTTCCTAGAACATTACTCATTCAAGAAAGAGGAATTACAGTTCACAAATCACCTCATTGGCTGATGGAGTTCAGAGACAACAAAGGAGTCAGAAGATTTTTCAGACTTGAAGATCAACTCAAGATTGCCAGTAATGAAACTCTCAAGGATATGCAATCTAAGTTGGACATCAATGAAGAAGATGAAGCTGAGTTCTACAGACAACTTCAACTTCAAATAGAGGAGAATGACAGGAGGTTAGGAAAGAAAACAAGGGATCAAAGGAAAAGAAATTAATCTGCTCAGGCTAAAGGAGCACCCTTGGAAACAATGTAATTCTTCAATTCCATCTCAGCATACACATTTTTGCAGCACTTTTGAATTTCTGCTTAATTACAGTTAATATATTTGTCAAGTGTTTTGTTATCATCAAGCTAAACCCAAATTTATGCCTACAGTTCTAGTAGACATAAATAGTGGGAGATTGTTAGGAATATGTGTATTAGTTTGATGATAAGTTAAACAAAACACTTAAGTAGAAATCTAGTGTTTGTAGCCTCAACGGATAAGACCATCTTGGCTATCCGTTGAAGGAGTAGCTTTACTTAGCAATAAGTTTAGTATTGTAGCACATTTCATTCTTTGGATTCAAGTTGTAATTCTTAGATGTTGTAGGAAATTATCAGTCATGTTGACTACTAGTGGATATGCAAATAGGAGGGCTAATTGTAAATATTTCATGCCTTGTAATTTTGTATAAGTGAAGAAGTATCAATTGATATTGAAGACCTTCAACGGATAAGAATCAAAGCTTCAACGGATGTCTCTAAAGCTTCAACGGATAATATCCATCAACGGATAAGTGCTTCAACAGATAAAGACTTCAATTGCTAATGCATCAACGGATAAAGCTTCAACGGATAAAGCCTCAACGGATAAGGCATCAACGGATGAAAGCTTCAACGGATGCTTAGTTCATTAGCAGTTGATAGTGACAATTCATAAGCTGACAGAGGCACATGGGTTGACAGAGACAAACTGAAATGTGGAAGCCTCTAAGAGGAATCAAGAAAATGCAGCATTTTCATTCTAGTGCAAACAAGGAAGTATTCAAAGATTAACAGCTAAGCCTAAATTGCATTGGATAGAGAAATGAAGAAGAAACATGTGAAGAGCCTTTTTAATTGTAATTTACAGTTTTGTCTTCACTTGTAAACTTGGTGATATATAAACCAAGTAGCAGCTAGTAATTTGATGTGAATTTTCCAGAGCTGTTTAGAAAAATCCAGAGAGAAAATCATCTAGTTTGTACTAGGAAGCAGCTGTGATTTAATTCTTTGAATCACAAATTTTCTGAAATAACACATCTCTGGTGGAACAACAAAACCACCAGAAAAGTTTTTAAGTTCTTTGTGTTCTCAACATTTGTGTTTGAATATATATCTGTCTGTATTAGCTTCAAGTCATTCACACACATCTGCTCACTAAAACACTTAACCTTAGAAACTACTCAAAACTTGAAAAAGTATTGAGATTTACATTCAACCCCCCTTCTGTAAATCTCATTGTTAGTCTACTGGGAATAACATATTTTAAATTCATTTTGCATGTCAGTATTAAAAAAATCTAGTAAAAGTACCACTCCCAACAACGAGACTCGTTCCTGATTTAAAATGATTTTTTTGATGATCCAACCATACGGATGTTAAGATATATCAATTTTACTCATGTGAAAAAATTATTAAAAAAATTTGAAATTCATCTTGCATGTCAGCATTAGAAAAATCTAGTAAAAGTATCACTCTCGACAACGAGACTCATTCCTGAGTTACAAGAATAATTTTTAAAATGATTTTTTCAACAATCCAACCGTACGAATGTCAATATATATCAATTTTATTCATATGAAAAAATTATTAAAAAAATTTGAAATTCATCTTGCATGTGAGGATTAGAAAAATCTAGTAAAAGTACCACTCCCGACAATGAGTCTCGTTCCCCATTTACAAGATTAATTTTTTAAAATGATTTTTTCGACGATCCAACCGTTCGGATGTTAAGATATATCAAATTTAGTCATACGAAAAAAATATTAAAAAATTTGAAATTCATCTTGCATGTCAGGATTAGAAAAATCTTGTAAAAGTACCCCTCCCGACAACGAGACTAGTTCCCCATTTACAAGATTAATTTTTAAAATGGTTTTTTCGATGATGAAACCGTACGGATGTCAAGATATATCAATTTTAGTCATATTAAAAAATTATTAAAAAATTTGAAATTCATCTTGCCGATTAGGATTAGAAAAATTTAGTAAAAGTACCCCTCCCGACAACGAGACTCGTTCCCCATTTACAAGATTATTTTTTAAAATGCTTTTTCGATGATCCGACCATACGGATGTTAAGATAAATAAATTTTAGTCATATTAAAAAATTATTAAAAAATTTAAAATTCATGTTGCATGTCAGGATTAGAAAAATCTAGTAAAAGTACCACTCCCGAAAATGGGACTCGTTCCTCATTTACATGATTAATTTTTAAAATGATTTTTTCGACGATCCAACCGTACGGATGTTAAGATATATAAATTGTAGACATATGAAAAAATTATTCAAAAATTTGAAATTCACCTTGCATGTCAGGATTAGACAAATCTAGTAAAAGTACAACTCTCGACAACGAGACGCGTTCCTGATTTACAAGATTAATTTTAAAAATGATTTTTTTCAACGATCCAACCGTACGGATGTTAAGATATACCAATTTTAGTTAAGTGAAAAAATTATTAAAAAATTTGAAATTCATCTTGCATGTCAGGATTAGAAAAATCTAGTAAAAGTACCACCCCCGACAACGAGACTCGTTCCGGATTTACAAGATAAATTTTTAAAATGATTTTTTCGATGATCCAACCGGACGGATGTTAAGATATATTAATTTTAGTCATATGATTTTTTTTTAAAAATTTGAAATTCTTATTGCATGACAGGATTAGAAAAATCAAGTAAAAGTACTAGTCCCGACAACGAGACTCGTTCCTGATTTACAAGTTCAAGTTTTAAATGATTTTTTCGACGATCCAATCGAACGGATGTTAAGATATATCAATTTTAGTCATTTGAAAAAAATATTAAAATATTTGAAATTCATTTTGCATGTCAGGATTAAAAAAATCAGGTAAAAGTACAACTCCTAACAACGAGACTCGTTCCTTATTTACAAAATTAATTTTTAAAATGATTTTTTTGACGATCCAACCGTATGGATGTTAAGATATCAATTTTAGTCATCTGAAAAAATTATTAAAAAAATTGAAATTCATCTTGCATGTCAGGATTAGAAAAATCTAGTAAAAGTACCACTCCCGACAACGAGACTCGTTCTTGATTAACAAGATTAATTTTTAAAATTATTTTTTGACGATCCAACCGTATGGATGTTAAGATATATCAATTTTAGTCATATGAAAAAATTATTAAAAAATTTGAAATTCATCTTGCATGTGAGGATTAGAAAAATATAGTAAAAGTACCCCTCCCGACAACGAGACTAGTTCCCCATTTACATGATTAATTTTTAAAATGATTTTTTCGATAATCAAACCGTTTAGATGTCGAGATATTTTAATTTTAGTAATATGAAAAAATTATTAAAAAAATTGAAATTCATCTTGCATGTCAGGATTAGAAAATTTTAGTAAAAGTACCCCTGTTGACAAAGTGACGTGTTCCGCATTTACAAGATTAATTTTTAAAATGTATTTTTGATGATCCGACCGTACGGATGTTAAGATATCAATTTTAGTCATATGAAAAAATTATTAAAAAATTTGAAATTCTTCTTGCCGATTAGGATTAGAAAAATTTAGTAAAAGTACCCCTCCCGACAACTAGACTCGTTCCCCATTTACAAGATTAATTTTTAAAATCTTTTTTCGATGATCCGACCGTACGGATGTTAAGTTTAATCAATTTTAGTCATATTAAAAAACTATTAAAAAATTTAAAATTCATGTTGCATGTTAGGATTAGAAAAATCTAGTAAAAGTACCACTCCCGACAACGAAACTCGTTCTTGATTTACAAGATTAATTTTTATAATGATTTTTTCGACGATCCAACCGTATGGATGTTTAGATATTTCAATTTTAGTCATATGAAAAAATTATTAAAAAACTTGAAATTCATCTTGCATGTTAGGATTAGAAAAATCTAGTAAAAGTACCACTTCCGACAACGAGACTCGTTCCTGATTTACAAGATAATTTTTAAAATGATATTTTCGATGATCCAACCGGACGGATGTTAAGATATATCAATTTTATTCATACGAATTTTTTTTTAAAAATTTGAAATTCATCTTGCATGACACGATTAGAAAAATCTAGTAAAAGTACCAGTCCCGACAACGAGACTCGTTCCTGATTTACAAGTTAAAGTATTAAATGATTTTTTCGACGATCCAATCAAACGGATGTTAAGATATATCAATTTTGGTCATATGAAAAAATTATTAAAATATTTAAAATTCATTTTGCATGTTAGTATTAAAAAAATCTAGTAAAAGTACCACTCCCAACAACGAGACTCGTTCCTCATTTACAAGATTAATTTTTAAAATGATTTTTTTGATGATCCAACCATACGGATGTTAAGATATATCAATTTTACTCATGTGAAAAAATTATTAAAAAATTTGAAATTCATCTTGCATGTCAGGATTAGAAAAATCTAGTAAAAGTATCACTCTCGACAACGAGACTCATTCCTGATTTACAAGAATAATTTTCAAAATAATTTTTTCAACAATCCAACCTTACGAATGTCAATATATATCAATTTTATTCATATGAAAAAATTATTAAAAAAATTTGAAATTCATCTTGCATGTGAGGATTAGAAAAATCTAGTAAAAGTACTAGTCCCGACAACGAGACTCGTTCCTGATTTACAAGTTCCAGTTTTAAATGATTTTTTCGACGATCCAATCGAACGGATGTTAAGATATATCAATTTTAGTCATTTGAAAAAAATATTAAAATATTTGAAATTCATTTTGCATGTCAGGATTAAAAAAATCTAGTAAAAGTACAACTCCCAACAACGAGACTCGTTCCTTATTTACAAGATTAATTTTTAAAATGATTTTTTTGACGATCCAACCGTACGGATGTTAAGATATCAATTTTAGTCATGTGAAAAAATTATTAAAAAAATTGAAATTCATGTTGCATGTCAGGATTAGAAAAATCTAGTAAAAGTACCACTCCCAACAACGAGACTTGCTCTTGATTTACAAGATTAATTTTTAAAATGATTTTTTGACAATTCAACCGTATGGATGTTAAGATATATCAATTTTAGTCATATAAAAAAATTATTAAAAAATTTGAAATTCATCATGCATGTCAGGATTAGAAAAATCTAGTAAAAGTACCCCTCTCGACAACGAGACTAGTTCCCCATTTACATGATTAATTTTTAAAATGATTTTTTCGATAATCAAACCGTTCAGATGTCGAGATATTTTAATTTTAGTAATATGAAAAAATTATTAAAAAATTGAAATTCATCTTGCATGTCAGGATTAGAAAAATTTAGTAAAAATACCCCTCTTGACAAAGTGACGTGTTCCGCATTTACAAGATTAATTTTTAAAATGTATTTTCGACGATCTGACCGTACGGATGTTAAGATATCAATTTTCGTCATATGAAAAAATTATTAAAAAATTTGAAATTCTTCTTGCCGATTAGGATTAGAAAAATTTAGTAAAAGTACCCCTCCCGACAACTAGACTCGTTCCCCATTTACAAGATTAATTTTTTAAATCTTTTTTCGATGATCCGACCGTACAGATGTTAAGTTTAATCAATTTTAGTCATAGTAAAAAACTATTAAAAAATTTAAAATTCATGTTGCATGTTAGGATTAGAAAAATCTAGTAAAAGTACCACTCCCGACAACGAGACTCGTTCTTGATTTACAAGATTAATTTTTATAATGATTTTTTCGACGATCCAACCGTACGGATGTTTAGATATTTCAATTTTAGTCATATGAAAAAATTATTAAAAAACTTGAAATTCATCTTGCATGTTAGGATTAGAAAAATCTAGTAAAAGTACCACTTCCGACAACGAGACTCGTTCCTGATTTACAAGATAATTTTTAAAATGATATTTTCGATGATCCAACCGGACAGATGTTAAGATATATCAATTTTATTCATATGAATTTTTTTAAAAAAATTTGAAATTCATCTAGCATGACACGATTAGAAAAATCTAGTAAAAGTACCAGTCCCGACAACGAGACTCGTTCCTGATTTACAAGTTAAAGTATTAAATGATTTTTTCGACGATCCAATCAAACAGATGTTAAGATATATCAATTTTGGTCATATGAAAAAATTATTAAAATATTTAAATTTCATTTTGCATGTTAGTATTAAAAAAATCTAGTAAAAGTACCACTCCCAACAACGAGACTCGTTCCTCATTTACAAGATTAATTTTTAAAATGATTTTTTTGATGATCCAACCATACGGATGTTAAGATATATCAATTTTACTCATGTGAAAAAATTATTAAAAAATTTGAAATTCATCTTGCATGTCAGGATTAGAAAAATCTAGTAAAAGTATCACTCTCGACAACGAGACTCATTCCTGATTTACAAGAATAATTTTCAAAATAATTTTTTCAACAATCCAACCGTACAAATGTCAATATATATCAATTTTATTCATATGAAAAAATTATTAAAAAAATTTGAAATTCATCTTGCATGTGAGGATTAGAAAAATCTAGTAAAAGTACCCCTCCCGACAACGAGTCTCGTTCCCCATTTACAAGATTAATTTTTTAAAATGATTTTTTTGACGATCCAACCGTAGGGATGTTAAGATATATCAAATTTAGTCATATGAAAAAAATACTAAAAATTTTGAAATTCATCTTGCATGTCAGGATTAGAAAAATCTTGTAAAAGTACACCTCCCGACAACGAGACTAGTTCGCCATTTACAAGATTAATTTTTAAAATGATTTTTTTGACGATAAAACCGTACGGATGTCAAGATATATCAATTTTATTCATATAAAAAAATTATTAAAAAATTTGAAATTCATCTTGCCGATTAGGATTAGAAAAATTTAGTAAAAGTACCCCTCCCGACAACGAGACTCGTTCCCCATTTACAAGATTATTTTTGAAAATGTTTTTTGATGATCCGACCGTACGGATGTTAAGATAAATAAATTTTAGTCATATTAAAAAATTATTAAAAAATTTAAAATTCATGTTGCATGTCAGGATTAGAAAAATCTAGTAAAAGTACCACTCCCGAAAACGAGACTCGTTCCTGATTTACATGATTAATGTTTATAATAATTTTTTCGACGATCCAACCGTACGGATGTTAAGATATATAAATTGTAGTCATATGAAAAAATTATTCAAAAATTTGAAATTCACCTTGCATGTCAGGATTAGACAAATCTAGTAAAAGTACAACTCTCGACAACGAGACGCGTTCCTGATTTACAAGATTAATTTTAAAAATGATTTTTTTCAAAAATCCAACCGTACGGATGTTAAGATATACCAATTTTAGTCAAGTGAAGAAATTATTAAAAAAATTTAAATTCATCTTGCATGTCAGGATTAGAAAAATCTTGTAAAAGTACCACCCCCGACAACGAGACTCGTTCCGGATTTACAAGATAAATTTTTAAAATGATTTTTTCGATGATACAACCGGACGGATGTTAAGATATATCAATTTTAGTCATATGATTTTTTTTTAAAATTTGAAATTCATCTTGCATGACAGGATTAGAAAAATCTAGTAAAAGTACTAGTCCCGACAACGAGACTCGTTCCTGATTTACAAGTTCAAGTTTTAAATGATTTTTTCGACGATCCAATCGAACGGATGTTAAGATATATCAATTTTAGTCATTTGAAAAAAATATTAAAATATTTGAAATTCATTTTGCATGTCAGAATTAAAAAAATCTAGTAAAAGTACAACTCCCAACAATGAGACTCGTTCCTTATTTACAAGATTAATTTTTAAAATGATTTTTTTGACGATCCAACCATACGGATGTTAAGATATCAATTTTAGTCATGTGAAAAAATTATTAAAAAAATTGAAATTCATGTTGCATGTCAGGATTAGAAAAATCTAGTAAAAGTACCACTCCCAACAACGAGACTCGTTCTTGATTTACAAGATTAATTTTTAAAATAATTTTTTGACAATTCAACCGTATGGATGTTAAGATATATCAATTTTATTCATATGAAAAAATTATTAAAAAATTTGAAATTCATCATGCATGTCAGGATTAGAAAAATCTAGTAAAAGTACCCCTCCCGACAACGAGACTAGTTCCCCATTTACATGATTAATTTTTAAAATGATTTTTTCGATAATCAAACCGTTCAGATGTCAAGATATTTTAATTTTAGTAATATAAAAAAATTATTAAAAAAATTAAAATTCATCTTGCATGTCGGGATTAGAAAAATTTATTAAAAGTACCCCTCCCGACAAAGTGACGTGTTCCGCATTTATAAGATTAATATTTAAAATTTATTTTCGACGATCCGACCATACGGATGTTATGATATCAATTTTAGTCATATGAAAAAATTATTAAAAAATTTGAAATTTTTCTTGCCGATTAGGATTAGAAAAATTTAGTAAAAGTACCCCTCCCGACAACTAGACTCGTTCCCCATTTACAAGATTAATTTTTAAAATCTTTTTTCGATGATCCGACCGTACGGATGTTAAGTTTAATCAATTTTAGTCATATTAAAAAACTATCAAAAAATTTAAAATTCATGTTGCATGTTAGGATTAGAAAAATCTAGTAAAAGTACCACTCCCGACAATGAGACTCGTTCCTGATTTACAAGATTAATTTTTGTAATGATTTTTTCGACGATCCAACCGTACGGATGTTTAGATATTTCAATTTTAGTCATATGAAAAAATTATTAAAAAACTTGAAATTCATCTTGCATGTTAGGATTAGGAAAATCTAGTAAAAGTACCACTTCCGACAACGAGACGCGTTCCTGATTTACAAGATAAATTTTTAAAATGATTTTTCGATGATCCAACCGGACGGATGTTAAGATATATCAATTTTATTCATATGAATTTTTTTTTTAAAATTTGAAATTCATCTTGCATGACACGATTATAAAAATCTTGTAAAAGTACCAGTCCCGACAACGAGACTCGTTCCTGATTTACAAGTTAAAGTTTTAAATGATTTTTTCGATGATCCAATCAAACGGATGTTAAGATATATCAATTTTAGTCATATGAAAAAATTATTAAAATATTTTAAATTCATTTTGCATGTCAGTATTAAAAAAATCTAGTAAAAGTACCACTCCCAACAACGAGACTCGTTCCTCATTTAGAAGATTAATTTTTAAAATGATTTTTTTGATGATCCAACCATACGGATGTTAAGATATATCAATTTTACTCATGTGAAAAAATTATTATAAAATTTGAAATTCATCTTGCATGTCAGGATTAGAAAAATCTAGTAAGAGTATCACTCCCGACAACGAGACTCATTCCTGATTTACAAGAATAATTTTTAAAATGATTTTTTCAACAATCCAACCGTACGAATGTTAATATATATCAATTTTATTCATATGAAAAAATTATTAAAAAAATTTGAAATTCATCTTGCATGTGAGGATTAGAAAAATCTAGTAAAAGTACCACTCCCGACAACGAGTCTCATTCCCCATTTACAAGATTAATTTTTTAAAATGATTTTTTCGACGATCCAACCGTAGGGATGTTAAGATATATCAAATTTAGTCATACGAAAAAAATATTAAAATTTTTGAAATTCATCTTGCATGTCAGGATTAGAAAAATCTTGTAAAAGTACCCCTCCCGACAATGAGACTAGTTCCCATTTACAAGATTAATTTTTAAAATGATTTTTTCGATGATAAAACCGTACGGATGTCAAGATATATCAATTTTATTCATAAAAAAAATATTAAAAATTTTGAAATTCATCTTGCCGATTAGGATTAGAAAAATTTAGCAAAAGTACCCCTCCCGACAACGAGACTCGTTCCCCATTTACAAGATTATTTTTTAAAATGTTTTTTCGATGATCCGACCGTACGGATGTTAAGATAAATAAATTTTAGTCATATTCAAAAATTATTAAAAAATTTAAAATTCATGTTGCATGTCAGGATTACAAAAATCTAGTAAAGATACCACTCCCGAAAACGAGACTCATTCCTGATTTACATGATTAATTTTTATAATGATTTTTTCGACGATCCAACCGTACGGATGTTAAGATATATAAATTTTAGTCATATGAAAAAATTATTCAAAAATTTGAAATTCACCTTGCATGTCAGGATTAGACAAATCTAGTAAAAGTACAACTCTCGACAACGAGACGCGTTCCTGATTTACAAGATTAATTTTAAAAATGATTTTTTTCAACGATCCAACCGTACGGATGTTAAGATATACCAATTTTAGTCAAGTGAAGAAATTATTAAAAAATTTTAAATTCATCTTGCATGTCAGGATTAGAAAAATCTAGTAAAAGTACCACCCCCGACAACGAGACTCGTTCCGGATTTATAAAATAAATTTTTAAAATGATTTTTTCAATGATTCAACCGGACGGATGTTAAGATATATCAATTTTAGTCATATGATTTTTTTTTTTAAATTTGAAATTCATCTTGCATGGCAGGATTAGAAAAATCTAGTAAAAGTACTAGTCCCGACAACGAGACTCATTCCTGATTTACAAGTTCAAGTTTTAAATGATTTTTTTGACGATCCAATCGAACGGATGTTAAGATATATCAATTTTAGTCATTTGAAAAAAATATTAAAATATTTGAAATTCATTTTGCATGTCAGGATTAAAAAAATCTAGTAAAAGTACAACTCCCAACAACGAGACTCATTCCTTATTTACAAGATCAATTTTTAAAATGAATTTTTTGACGATCCAACCGTACGGATGTTAAGATATCAATTTTAGTCATGTCAAAAAATTATTAAAAAAATTGAAATTCATCTTGCATGTCAGGATTAGAAAAATCTAGTAAAAGTACCACTCCCGACAACGAGACTCGTTCTTGATTTACCAGATTAATTTTTAAAATGATTTTTTGACGATCCACCCATATGGATGTTAAGATATATCAATTTTAGTCATATGAAAAAATTATCAAAAAATTTGAAATTCATCTTGCATGTCAGGATTAGAAAAATCTAGTAAAAGAACCCCTCCCGACAACGAGACTAGTTCCCCATTTACAAGATTAATTTTTAAAATGATTTTTTCGACGATCAAACCGTTCAGATGTCAAGATATTTTAATTTAAGTAATTTGAAAAAATTATTAAAAAAATTGAAATTCATCTTGCATGTCAGGATTAGAAAAATTTAGTAAAAGTACCCCTCCCAACAACGAGACGTGTTCCGCATTTACAAGACTAATTTTTAAAATATATTTTCGACGATCCGACCGTATGGATGTTAAGATATATCAATTTTAGTCATATGAAAAAATTGTTAAAAAATTTGAAATTCTTCTTGCCGATTAGGATTAGAAAAATTTAGTAAAAGTACCCATCCCGACAACTAGACTCGTTCCCCATTTACAAGATTAATTTTTAAAATCTTTTTTCGATGATCCGACCGTACGGATGTTAAGTTTAATCAATTTTAGTCATATTAAAAAACTATTAAAAAATTTAAAATTCATGTTGCATGTTAGGATTAGAAAGATCTAGTAAAAGCACCACTCCCGACAACGAGACTCGTTCCAGATTTACAAGATTAATTTTTATAATGATTTTTTCGATGATCCAACCGTACAGATTTTTAGATATTTCAATTTTAGTCATATGAAAAAATTATTAAAAAACTTGAAATTCATCTTGCATGTGAGGATTAGAAAAATCTAGTAAAAGTACCACTTCCAACAAAGAGACTCGTTCTTGATTTACAAGATAAATTTTTAAAATGATATTTTCGATGATCCAACCGGACGGATGTTAAGATATATCAATTTTATTCATATGATTTTTTTTTTAAATTTGAAATTCATCTTGCATGACACGATTAGAAAAATCTAGTAAAAGCACCAGTCCCGACAACGAGACTCGTTCCTGATTTACAAGTTAAAGTTTTAAATTATTTTTTCGACGATCCAAATTTAACGCATATTAGGATTAGAAAAATCTAGTAAAAGTACCCCTCCCGACAACGAGTCTCGTTCCCCAATTACAAGATTAATTTTTTAAAATGATTTTTTCGACGATCCAACCGTACGGATGTTAAGATATATCAAATTTAGTCATACGAAAAAAATATTAAAAAATTTGAAATTCATCTTGCATGTCAGGATTAGAAAAATCTTGTAAAAGTACCTCTCCCAACAACGAGATTAGTTCCCCATTTACAAGATTAATTTTTAAAATGATTTTTTCGACGATCAAACCGTACGGATGTCAAGATATATCAATTTTAGTCATATGAAAAAATTATTAAAAAATTTGAAATTCATCTTGGCGATTAGGATTAGAAAAATTTAGTAAAAGTACCCCTCCCGACAACGAGACTCGTTCCCCATTTACAAGATTATTTTTTAAAATGTTTTTTCATTGATCCGACCGTACGGATATTAAGATAAATAAATTTTAGTCATATTAAAAAATTTAAAATTCATGTTGCATGTCAGGATTAGAAAAATCTAGTAAAAGTACCACTCCCGAAAATGAGACTCGTTCCTGATTTACATGATTAATTTTTATAATAATTTTTTTGACGATCCAACAGTACAGATGTTAAGATATATAAATTGTAGTCATATGAAAAAATTATTCAAAAATTTGAAATTCACCTTGCATGTCAGGATTAGATAAATCTAGTAAAAGTACAACTCTCGACAACGAGACGCGTTCCTGATTTACAAGATTAATTTTAAAAATAATTTTTTTCAACGATCCAACCGTACGGGTGTTAAGATATACCAATTTTAGTCAAGTGAAAAAATTATTAAAAAATTTAAAATTCATCTTGCATGTCAGGATTAGAAAAATCTAGTAAAAGTACCACCCCCGACAACGAGACTCGTTCTGGATTTACAAGATAAATTTTTAAAATGATTTTTTCGATGATCCAACCGGACGGATGTTAAGATATATCAATTTTAGTCATATGATTTTTTTTTTAAATTTGAAATTCATCTTGCATGACAGGATTAGAAAAATCTAGTAAAAGTACTAGTCCCGATAACGAGACTCATTCCTGATTTACAAGTTCAAGTTTTAAATAATTTTTTCGACAATCCAATCGAACGGATGTTAAGATATATCAATTTTAATAACTTGAAAAAAATATTAAAATATTTGAAATTCATTTTGCATGTCAGGATTAAAAAAATCTAGTAAAAGTACAACTCCCAACAACGAGACCCGTTCCTTATTTACAAGATTAATTTTTAAAATGATTTTTTTGACGATCCAACGGTACGGATGTTAAGATATCAATTTTAGTCATGTGAAAAAATTATTAAAATAATTGAAATTCATCTTGCATGTCAGGAATAGAAAAATCTAGTAAAAGTACCACTTCCGACAACGAGACTCGTTCTTGATTTACAAGATTAATTTTTAAAATGATTTTTTGACGATCCAACCATATGGATGTTAAGATATATCGATTTTATTCATATGAAAAAATTATTAAAAAATTTGAAATTCATCTTGCATGAGAGGATTAGAAAAATCTAGTAAAAGTACCCCTCCCGACAACGAGACTAGTTCCCCATTTACAAGATTAATTTGTAAAATGAATTTTTTGACAATCAAACCGTTCAGATGTCAAGATATTTTAATTTTAGTAACATGAAAAAAATATTAAAAAAAATTGAAATTCATCTTGCATGTCAGGATTAGAAAAATTTAGTAAAAGTACCCCTCCCGACAACGAGACGTGTTCCCCATTTACAAGATTAATTTTTTAAAATGTATTTTCGACGATCCGACCGTACAGATGTTAAGATATATCAATTTTAGTCATATGAAAAAATTATTAAAAAATTTGAAATTCATCTTGCAGATTAGGATTAGAAAAATTTAGTAAAAGTACCCATCCCGACAACTAGACTCGTTCCCCATTTACAAGATTAATTTTTAAAATCTTTTTTCGATGATCCGACCGTACGGATGTTAAGTTTAATCAATTTTAGTCATATTAAAAAACTATTAAAAAATTTAAAATTCATGTTGCATGTTAGGATTAGAAAAATCTAGTAAAAGTACCACTCCCGACAACGAGACTCGTTCCTGATTTACAAGATTAATTTTTATAATGATTTTTTCAACAATCCAACCGTACAGATATTTAGATATATCAATTTTAGTCATATGAAAAAATTATTAAGAAACTTGAAATTCATCTTGCATGTGAAGATTAGAAAAATCTAGTAAAAGTACCACTTCCGACAAGGAGACTCGTTCCTGATTTACAAGATAAATTTTTAAAATGATAGTTTCGATGATCCAACCGGAAGGATGTTAAGATATATCAATTTTATTCATATGCATTTTTTTTTTAAAATTTGAAATTCATCTTGCATGACACGATTAGAAAAATCTAGTAAAAGTACCAGTCCCGACAATGAGACTCGTTCCTGATTTACAAGTTAAAGTTTTAAATTATTTTTTCGACGATCCAATCAAATGGATGTTAAGATATATCAATTTTAGATATATGAAAAAATTATTAAAATATTTTAAATTCATTTTGCATGTCAGTATTAAAAAAATCTAGTAAAAGTACCATTCCCAACAACGAGACTCGTTCCTGATTTACAAGATAAATTTTTAAAATGATATTTTCGATGATCCAACCAGACGGATGTTAAGATATATCAATTTTATTCCTATGCATTTTTTTTTTAAAATCTGAAATTCATCTTGCATCACACGATTAGAAAAATCTAGTAAAAGTACTAGTCCCGACAACGAGACTCGTTCCTCATTTTCAAGTTAAAGTTTTAAATTATTTTTTCGATGATCAAATCAAACGGATCTTAAGATATATCAATTTTAGTCATGTGAAAAAATTATTAAAAAATTTGAAATTCATCTTGCATGTCAAGATTAGAAAAATCTAGTAAAAGTATCACTCCCGACAACGAGACTCATTCCTGATTTATAAGAATAATTTTTAAAATGATTTTTTCAACAATCCAACCGTACGAATGTCTATATATATATCAATTTTATTCATATGAAAAATTTATTAAAAAAATTTGAAATTCATCTTGCATGTGAGGATTAGAAAAATCTAGTAAAAGTACCACTCCTGACAATGAGTCTCGTTCCCCATTTACAAGATTAATTTTTTAAAATAATTTTTTCGACGATCCAACCGTACGGATGTTAAGATATATCAAATTTTGTCAGACAAAAAAAAAATTAAAAAAATTGAAATTCATCTTGCATGTCAGGATTAGAAAAATCTTGTAAAAGTACCCCTCCCGACGACGAGACTAGTTCCCCATTTACAAGATTAATTTTTAAAATGATTTTTTTGACGATCAAACCCTACGGATGTCAAGATATACCAATTTTAGTTATATGAAAAAATTATTAAAAAATTTGAAATTCATCTTGCCGATTAGGAGTAGAAAAATTTAGTAAAAGTACCCCCCCCCCCGACAACGAGACTCGTTCCCCATTTACAAGATTATTTTTTAAAATGTTTTTTCGATGATCCGACCGTACGGATGTTAAGATAAATAAATTTTAGTCATATTAAAAAATTATTAAAAAATTTAAAATTCATGTTGCATGTCAGGATTAGAAATATCTAGTAAAAGTACCATTCCCGAAAATGAGACTCGTTCCTGATTTACATGATTAATTTTTATAATGATTTTTTTGACGATCCAACCGTACGGATGTTAAGATATATAAATTGTAGTCATATGAAAAAATTATTCAAAAATTTGAAATTCACCTTGCATGTCAGGATTAGATAAATCTAGTAAAAGTACAACTCTCGACAACGAGACGCGTTCCTGATTTACAAGATTAATTTTAAAAATAATTTTTTTCAACGATCCAACCGTACGGATGTTAAGATATACCAATTTTAGTCAAGTGAAAAAATTATTAAAAAAATTGAAATTCATCTTGCATGTCAGGATTAGAAAAATCTAGTAAAAGTACCACCCCCGACAACGAGACTCGTTCCGGATTTTAAAGATAAATTTTTAAAATGATTTTTTCGATGATCCAACCGGACGGATGTTAAGATATATCAATTTTAGTCATATGATTTTTTTTTATAATTTGAAATTCATCTTGCATTACAGGATTAGAAAAATCTAGTAAAAGTACTAGTCCCGACAACGAGACTCGTTCCTGATCTACAAGTTTAAGTTTTAAATGATTTTTTCGACGATCCAATCGAACGGATGTTAAGATATATCAATTTTAATCATTTGAAAAAAATATTAAAATATTTGAAATTCATTTTGCATGTCAGGATTAAAAAAATCTAGTAAAAGTACAACTCCCAACAACGAGACTCGTTCCTTATTTACAAGATTAATTTTTAAAATGATTTTTTTGACGATCCAACCGTACGGATGTTAAGATATCAATTTTAGTCATGTGAAAAAATTATTAAAATAATTGAAATTCATCTTGCATGTCAGGATTAGAAAAATCTAGTAAAAGTACCACTTCCGACAACGAGACTCGTTCTTGATTAACAAGATTAATGTTTAAAATGATTTTTTGACGATCCAACCGTATGGATGTTAATATATATCAATTTTAGTCATATGAAAAAATTATTAAAAAATTTGAAATTCATCTTGCATGTCAGGATTAGAAAAATCTAGTAAAAGTACCCCTCCCGACAACGAGACGAGTTCCCCATTTACAAGATTAATTTTTAAAATGAATTTTTCGACAATCAAACCGTTCAGATGTCAAGATATTTTAATTTTACTAATATGAAAATATTATTAAAAAAAATTGAAATTCATCTTGCATGTCAGGATTAGAAAAATTTAGTAAAAGTACCCCTCCCGACAACGAGACGTGTTCCCCATTTACAAGATTAATTTTTAAAATGTATTTTCGACGATCCGACTATACAGATATTAAGATATATCAATTTTAGTCATATGAAAAAATTATTAAAAAATTTGAAATTCATCTTGCCGATTAGGATTAGAAAAATTTAGTAAAAGTACCCCTCCCGACAACGAGACTCGTTCCCCATTTACAAGATTATTTTTTAAAATATTTTTTCGATGATCCGACCGTACGGATGTTAAGATAAATAAATTTTAGTCATATTAAAAAATTATTAAAAAACTTAAATTCATGTTGCATGTCAGGATTAGAAAAATCTAGTAAAAGTACCATTCCTGAAAACGAGACTCGTTCGTGATTTACATGATTAATTTTTATAATGATTTTTTTGACGATCCAACCGTACGGATGTTAGAATATTTAAATTGTAGTCATATGAAAAAATTATTCAAAAATTTGAAATTCACCTTGCATTTGAGGATTAGACAAATCTAGTAAAAGTACAACTCTCGACAACGAGACGCTTTCCTGATTTACAAGATTAATTTTAAAAATGATTTTTTTCAACGATCCAACCGTACGGATGTTAAGATATACCAATTTTAGTCAAGTTAAAAAATTATTAAAAAAATTGAAATTCATCTTGCATGTCAGGATTAGAAAAATCTAGTAAAAGTACCACCCCCAACAATGAGACTCGTTCCGGATTTACAAGATAAATTTTTAAAATGATTTTTTCGATGATCCAACCGGACGGATGTTAAGATATATCAATTTTGGTCATATGATTTTTTTTTAAAATTTGAAATTCATCTTGCATGACAGGATTAGAAAAATCTAGTAAAAGTACTAGTCCCGACAACGATACTCGTTCCTGATTTACAAGTTCATGTTTTAAATGATTTTTTCGACGATCCAATCGAATGGATGTTAAGATATATCAATTTTAGTCATTTGAAAAAAATATTAAAATATTTGAAATTCATTTTGCATGTGAGGATTAAAAAAATCTAGTAAAAGTACAACTCCCAACAACGAGACTCGTTCCTTATTTACAAGATTAATTTTTAAAATGATTTTTTTGACGATCCAACCGTACGGATGTTAAGATTTCAATTTCAGTCATGTGAAAAATTATTAAAAAAATTGAAATTCATCTTGCATGTCAGGATTAGAAAAATCTAGTAAAAGTACCACTCCCGACAACGAGACTCGTTTTTGATTTACAAGATTAACTTTTAAAATGATTTTTTGACGATCCAACCGTATGGATGTTAAGATATATTAATTTTATTCATGTGAAAAAATTATTAAAATATTTGAAATTCATCTTGCATGTCAGTATTAGAAAAATCTAGTAAAAGTACCTCTCCCGACAACGAGACTAGTTCCCCATTTAAAGATTAATTTTTAAAATGATTTTTTCGATGATCCGACCGTACGGATGTTAAGATATATCAATTTCAGTCATATATAAAAATTATTAAAAAATTTGAAATTCATCTTGCCGATTAGGATTAGAAAAATTTATTAAAAGTACCCCTCCCGACAACTAGACTCGTTCCCCATTTACAAGATTAATTTTTAAAATCTTTTTTCGATGATCCGACCGTACGGATGTTAAGTTTAATCAATTTTAGTTATATTAAAAAACTATTAAAAAAATTTAAAATTCATGTTGCATGTTAGGATTAGAAAAATATAGTAAAAGTACCCCTCCCGACAACGAGACTCGTTCCCCATTTACAAGATTATTTTTTTAAATGTTTTTTCGATGATCCGACCATACGGATGTTAAGATAAATAAATTTTAGTCATATTAAAAAATTTAAAATTCATGTTGCATGTCAGGATTAGAAAAATCTAGTAAAAGTACCATTCCCAAAAACGAGACTCGTTCCTGACTTACATGATTAATTTTTATAATGATTTTTTCGACGATCCAACCGTACGGATGTTAAGATATATAAATTGTAGTCATATGAAAAAATTATTCAAAAATTTGAAATTCACCTTGCATGTCAGGATTAGACAAATCTAGTAAAAGTACAACTCTCGACAACGAGACGCGTTCCTGATTTACAAGATTAATTTTAAAAGTGATTTTTTTCAACGATCCAACCGTACGGATGTTAAGATATACTAATTTTAGGCAAGTGAAAAAATTATTAAAAAAATTGAAATTCATCTTGCATGTCAGGATTAGAAAAATCTAGTAAAAGTACCACCCCCGACAACGAGACTCGTTCCGGATTTACAAGATAAATTTTTAAATGATTTTTTTGATGATCTGTTAGATATATTTGATAATGTCATGGCTAATATGTTTTATGTTTAGCTTTCAGATCTTACGTGAACAGGATAAATCAGTACTTAACTGTTGATCAGTACTTATACTGGAAGTCAGGACTTAAGGATATCAGTACTTATATTATCAGGAGATAATCATCAGAAGATAGATATCAGAACTTAAGTGCTGAAGGACAATCAGATAAGGACAGTAGCTGATTAAAGGAAAGAAGATCGAGATAAACATAAGAAGAGATATGCATGAAGAAGGAATTCCGTGAAGAATGGAATACTTGGAAGAAAAGATATCTGATTGATATATTTTAGGAAGCAGAATTATATTCCATATCAATTAGCGATTATCTTGTAACTGTGTAGTATATAAACACAGACATAGGGTTTACACTATAAGTGTTATCATTATTAGAAAAGATTATTCATTGTAACCCTAGCAGCTCTCGTGATATTTGTTCATCACTGAGAGGTAACAGTTACATACTGTAACAGAGTTTATTGTTTCAATAAAGTTTGTTTTCTGTTACTTAAGATCTTAAAGTTCGATTTGAGTGTACTATACACTGTATTCACCCCCTCTACAGTGTGTGTGTGACCTAACAATTGGTATCAGAGCCTATCTGTTAACTTACATACAGTTAAAGATCCAAACACAATCATGTCGGACACAGAAACTCCAACCAAGCCTACCACAACTGAGGAACCACCAAAGACATAAATTCAGAGTCGGTATGAGACCATCAGAGTCCCCATACTGAGACCATCTGAATATCCCATACGGAAGGTAAGGATGACCATGTTCCTGGAAGCAACAGATCCTGTTAGGAATATGTGTATTAGTTTGATGATAAGTTCAGCAAAACACTTAAGTAGAAATCTAGTGTTTGTAGCCTCAACGGATAAGACCATCTTGGCTATCCGTTGAAGGAGTAGCCTTACTTAGCAATAAGTTTGGTATTGTAGCACATCTCACTCTCTGATTTCAAGCTGTAATTCTTAGATGTTGTTAGGAGATAATCAGTCATGTTGACTACTAATGGATGTACAAATAGGAGGGCTAATTGTAAATTATTCATGCCTTGTAATTTTGTATAAGTGAAGAAGTATCAACGGATATTGAAGACCTTCAACGGATAAGAAACTAAGCTTCAACGGATGTCTCTAACGCTTCAACGTATAATATCCATCAACGGATAAGTGCTTTAACGGATAAAGCTTCAACTGCTAGAGCATCAACGGATAAAGCCATCAACGGATGAAAGCTTCAACGGATGCTCTGCTAGAGCATCAACGGATAAAGCCATCAATGGATGAAAGCTTCAACGGATGCTCAGTCTCATAGCAGTTGATAGTGACAGTTAACAAAGCTGACAGAGGCACATGGATTGACAGAGATGTGGTAGCCTATTTCAGGAACAGCAGAAAAAGCAGCCGTTTTTAGTCTGGTTCAAAATGGAAAGTCAACAGATAATTCCATATTACACTGGATAAAAATGGAACAGAAACAAGTGGAGAACTATTGTCTTATTGTACTTTATCTTTGTCTTCACTTGTAAACTTGGTGTTATATAACCAAGTAGTAGCTAGTAATTAGATGTGAATTTTCCTGAGCTGTTTAGAAATATCAAGAGAGAAAATCATCTAGTTTGTACTAGGAAGCAGCTGTGATTTAGTTTTGAATCACAGATTTTCTGAAATAACACATCTCTGGTGGAACAACAAATCCACCATAAAAGTTTTTAAGTTCTTTGTGTTCATTACATTTGTGTTTGAATATATATCTGTCTGCATCAGCTCCAAGCAATTCACACACATTTGATCACTCAAACACTTAGTCTTACAAACTGCTCAAAACTTGAAAAAGTTTTGAGATTTACATTCAACCCCCCTTCTGTAAATCTCATTGTTAGTCCACTGGGAATAACAATTGGTATCAGAGCAAGCTCTTAACATACAAAGAGTTTAAAGATCTATTCTGCTAACATCATGAGTAAGAAGGATATTAGTGTAAAGATTCCAATCCTGGAAAGAGATAACTATCATCACTGGAAGGTGAAGATGCATTTACATCTTCTCTCTCAAGATGAAAGCTACATCAACTGCATTGAGAATGGTCCTCACATCCCACACAAGGTGGCCACAGCTGCTACTGCTACAGTTGCTGTTGGACAGTCTATTCCCAAGCCAAAGGCAGAATGGACTGTTGAAGATATTGAAGAGGTCCACAAGGACAAGAAAGCCATGAACATTTTGTTTAATGGCCTGGATCAAGATATGTTTGACAATGTCATCAATAGCCAAACTGCTAAGGAAATTTGGGATACTGTGCAGCTTATCTGTGAAGGCACTGAGCAAGTTAGAGAAAACAAAATGCAGCTTCTCATTCAACAATATGAATATTTTCATTTTGAAGAAGGAGAATCATTGAATGATACATTCAACAGATTTCAGAAACTATTGAATGGATTAAAGCTGTATGGGAGAGTGTACCAAGTCAAGGACTCCAATTTAAAATTTCTAAGGTCTCTACCAAAGGAATGGAAGCCTATGACTGTTTCTCTAAGAAATTCTCAAGATTATAAGGACTTCACACTTGAAAGATTATATGAAATTTTGAAGACTTATGAACTTGAGATGGAGCAAGATGAGCTGTTGGAAAAGGGAAAGAGAAAAGGAGGATCAGTTGCACTTGTAGCTGACAGTGAAAAAGTTGAAGCCAGAAATGAGGAAAAGACAATGCCAAGTCTCAAAATTGGCACAAGCAAATCAGAATTAAGCAAGGGTAAAGAGCAAGTTGCTGAGGATGAAGACAATTCCAGTCAGGATGAATCTGATGATATTGATGAACATCTGGCCTTTCTGTCCAGGAGGTTTGCAAAGATGAAGTTCAGGAAAAACACAAAGTTCACTAAGCCAAACAAAAACATGGTGGACAAATCAAAGTTCAAATGTTACAATTGTGGCATTAGCGGACACTTTGCAAGTGAGTGTAGGAAGCCAAATTCTGAGAAAAAGAAATTTGAGCAAGTTGATTACAAAAGGAAGTATTTTGATTTGCTCAAACAAAAGGAAAGAGCTTTTCTCACTCAAGATGATTGGGCAGCAGATGGGGTAAATGAAGATGATGATGTGGAATATGTCAACCTAGCCCTGATGGCTAATTCTGATGAAAATGAAACTAGTTCATCAAGCAACCAGGTAATTACTACTAATCTCTCTCAGCTTTCTAAACATGAATGCAATGAAGCCATAAATGATATGTCCAATGAATTATATCATTTGCGTGTTTCTCTTAAATCACTAGCTAAAGAAAACACTAGGATCAAAGAAAATAATGTGTTTTTAAGTGATAGGAATGCTGTGTTAGAGAGTCAGGTAATTGAGCTTGAAAAGATTAAACTTAAATGCTTGACTGTTGAGAGTGAACTAGAAGAAGCTGTGAAGAAAGTAGAAATTCTTTCTAAACAGTTAGAAAGTGAGCAAGAGGTAATCAAGGCCTGGAAAACATCTAGGGATGTTGGTGTTCAAATTGCCAAGGTTCAGGGAATTGAATCATTCTGTGAGGATGCCTGAAAGAAAAACAAAAAGAAGTTAGAATTAATTGATGGATTGTCAACGGATGTGGAATCAACGGATGATGAAAGTTATCCGTTGAAGGAAGAAAAGGAGCATCCGTTGAAGGCTCATCAATTAAAACAAGCAAGTTCTTTTAAAAATAAAAAGAATGATTCAACTCTCAAGAACTTTGTCAAAGAAGGAGCTAGCACATCCAGAGATGTCAGTAAGGTGAATATAGGACACATGACTTTAGATCAGTTGAAAGATAGGCTTAAGTTGGTTGAGGATAAGAAGGAAACTAAAAGAAAATCTAAAAGAAATGGGAAGGTAGGGATTAATAAACATAACAATTACACACCTAATAGGTATGCTCCTAGAAAAAGCTGTGTACATTATAAAAGTGTTAATCACCTATCTGATAATTGCAAATCTGTTAAAAATTCTCCCATGCCTTCAAATCCCTCCATGCCTAACATGTCTATATCACCTCTGCATGCTATGCCTGTTATGTCTCACCAGAATCCCCATGCACATTTTGCAAACATGCCATACATTAACAATCCTTACTTTACTGCATTTAGTATGCCTCAAATGCCATACAATATGCCTATGTGGAATAACATGTTTGCACAACCTATGACTTATCAAATTCAATCAAATGTGTTAAATGATTCTGTGACTAACCCTACACTTCAACCAACCACATCTGAGACCAAGGTTGACCCAAAGTTACCTAAGTCAAAAGATGCAGGAGGAATGAAGTCTAGGAAAAAGACTAACAAGGCTGGACCCAAGGAAACTTGGGTACCAAAATCAACTTTATTGATTTTGTTGTGTGCAGGGACAAAGAAGGAATCTATGGTACTTGGACAGTGGTTGTTCAAGACACATGACAGGAGATTTCACCCTGCTCACAGAGTTTAAGGAGAGAGCTGGCCCTAGCATAACCTTCGGAGATGACAGCAAAGGATTCACTATGGGATATGGCTTGATTTCAAAAGAAAATGTCATCATTGATGAAGTTGCATTGGTTGATGGTCTCAAACACAATTATTGAGCATCAGTCAACTATGTGACAGAGGGAATACTGTTTCCTTCAATTCTGAAGCCTGTATTGTCACAAGTAAAAAGGACAATAAAGTGGTTCTAACTGGAGTTAGAAAAGGGAATGTGTACTTAGCTGATTTCAACTCTACAGATGCAGAATCCATTAATTGTCTTCTCAGCAAAGCAAGTCCAGTTGAAAGTTGGCTATGGCACAAGAAGCTGTCCCATTTGAATTTCAAGACAATGAATGATCTAGTCAAAAAGGACTTAGTTAGAGGAATGCCTCTAGTGGAATTCACAAGGGATGGACCGTGTGATGCTTGTCAGAAAGGAAAGTAAAAGAAAGTATCATTCAGTAAGAAGCTTGAATCTGCAATTGATGAACCACTGCAACTTCTACACATGGATCTTTTTGGACCAGTCAATGTATTATCAATTTCAAGGAAAAGATACTGCCTAGTGATTGTAGATGATTTCTTAAAGTTTTCATGGGTTTATTTTCTTGGATCAAAGGATGAAGCTAGTGAAATCATCATCAATCATATCAAGCAAGTCAACAATCATCCTGATTTCAAAGTAAGGAATATTAGGAGTGACAATGGAACTGAGTTCAAGAATTCAACCATGAAGATGTTCTGTGAAGAAAATGGGATCATGCATGAGTTCTCAGCTCCAAGAACTCCACAACAAAATAGTGTGGTGGAAAGGAAGAACAGATCACTAATTGAAGCTGCAAGGACAATGCTTGAGGAGTCAAAACTCCCAACTTATTTTTGGGTTGAGGCTGTTAACTGTGCATGTTACACTCAGAATATTTCTCTAATCAATCAAGCAAAATGCATGACTCCCTATCAATTATTCAAGAGAAGAAAACCAACTTTAAACTTTCTACATATCTTTGGTTGCAAATGTTACATCTTAAGGAATCAATCTGATCACAAAGGAAAGTTTGATGCAAAGGCTGATGAAGGAATATTTGTTGGTTATTCTGCTGGAAAATCATATAGGGTCTACAATCTAAGAACCAACATTGTCATGGAATCTGTACATGTTGTGTTTGATGATAAAAAGATTGATGGACTAACAGATGAGGGACATCATGAAGGACTCAAATTTGATAATATTGAGATATATTGTGATGATAGTGAAGATGAGAATGATGAAGAAGGCATCTCAAGAAGAAACCAGAGTCTGCCTTTGGATAATGCACAGAATGTTGCATCCGTTGAAAGTCATAATTCAGCTTCCGTTGAAAGAAGCAATGCAGCATCCGTTGAAAGACAAAGTGCATCATCCGTTGAAGTTCATAACGAAGCATCCGTTGATCACAGTCTGTCAACGGATAATCAATTCACCTCATCAGTTGATAGAACTCCCAATTCCTTTCAAAGGATCAGCAACTCAGGGGGAGTTTCAACAAATCAACATTCTATCTCACATCATGATAATACTGAGGCAACCTCATCAAGGGCTAATCTACCACCTCAAAGGAAATGGACCAAGAATCACCCTTTTGAACTGATCATTGGTGATGCTAAATCTAAAGTACAAACTAGAAGGGCTACTCAAGATGAATGTCTGTATAGTAGCTTTCTATCACAGGAGGAACCTAAGCGAGTGGAAGAAGCTCTTTTGGATCCAGATTGGATTTTAGCAATGCAAGAGGAGCTAAACCAATTTGAGAGGAAAAAAGTGTGGAAGCTGGTACCCAAGCCAAAGAACAAGAGTTCTATTGACACAAAATGGGTATTCAGAAACAAGATAGATGAAAATAGTATTGTCATAAGGAATAAAGCCAGATTGGTTGCCAAAGGCTATTCTCAACAAGAGGGAATAGATTTTGATGAAACATTTGCTCCAGTTGCAAGACTTGAAGCCATCAGAATCTTTCTAGCCTATGCAGCTAATGCCAATTTCAAAGTCTATCAGATGGATGTCAAGAGTGCATTTCTAAATGGGAAATTGGAGGAAGAAGTTTATGTAAGCCAACCTCCAGGTTTTGAAGATCCAAATTTTCCAGACCATGTGTATTATTTGTTGAAAGCACTCTATGGACTAAAGCAAGCACCTAGAGCCTGGTATGAGACTTTATCAAAGTTCCTCCTAGATAATCACTTCACAAGAGGTACTGTTGACAAAACTCTCTTCTTTAGAAATGTTAATGGCTCTAAGATACTTGTACAAATTTATGTAGATGATATTATATTTGGATCTACAGATGATAAACTTTGTAAAAAGTTTGCTAAATTAATGCAAAGTAAATATGAAATGAGCATGATGGGAGAGCTAACTTACTTTCTTGGTTTACAAGTTAAACAAGTTAGTGGTGGAATTTTCATTAGTCAAACTAAATATATTTATGATCTTTTAAAGAAGTTTGACTTAATGGATTGTTCACCTGCAAAAACTCCCATGGCCACTGCCACCAAGCTTGAATTAAACAAGGCTGAAAAGTCTGTGGATATTACAAGTTATAGAGGCATGGTTGGCTCACTTTTATATTTAACTGCCAGTAGACCTGATATTATGTTTTCTACATGTCTCTGTGCTAGATTTCAAGCTGACCCTAAAGAATCTCACTTAGTGGCTATTAAAGGAATTTTCAGATATCTCAAGGGGACTCCAAATCTAGGAATTTGGTACCCTAGAGAGTCTGGTTTTGACCTAATTGGCTACTCAGATGCAGATTATGCAGGTTGCAAAATAGACAGGAAAAGCACAACAGGCACCTGTCAATTTCTAGGAAACAAGCTTGTATCATGGTTCAGCAAGAAGCAGAATTCTGTTTCCACATCAACAGCTGAAGCTGAATACATTGCAGCTGGTAGTTGCTGTGCACAAATACTGTGGATGAGGAACCAGTTATTTGACTATGGTATAACTGTTGATAAAATTCCAATATTTTGTGACAACACAAGTGCCATTGCCATTACTGAAAATCCAGTGCAGCACTCAAGAACCAAGCACATTGATATCAAGTACCACTTCATTAGGGAACATGTGATGAAAGGTAAAGTGGAACTTCATTTTGTTCCAAGTGAAAAGCAGATTGCAGACATATTTACCAAGCCACTTGATGAATCAACATTCACAAGATTAGTAAGTGAGTTAGGTATGCTTAACTATTCATAATCTATATCATCTATGTAATCTGTCTTGTAGCCTGAAATGAATTTGCTGCAAGAACAAAGTTGGCTTTAATCAAGACTTAACCTATCAACGGATATTCCCTATCCGTTGAAAGCCAAAATTGTTCTATCAACGGATATTCATTATCCGTTGAAAGATAAATACATTTCTGGTAATTTTATCCTTCAACGGATAAAATAGTGTTGTTCATCAACGGATAACTATCTACCTTATCCGTTGATGTATCACGTCAGTGAGTCACAGCCGTTGATTCTTTTACTCAACCGTTGATAAAGATATACAGTGTTGTATGTATTTGTATTTACGGTAGTTTTCAGAATTTCTACAGTTTCATTTATTCCTGAACGGCTATCACTTACTTAAAAGTATCATTTAATTATTTTATTTGTGTTTTAATTCAAGAAAGTATAAAAGCCCAATTGAATTCTTATTTTCACTTTACGCTTTCTTGCAATTATCATTCTCTTTCTCCCTCAATTCTCAAGTTTTTCTCTGCAACCTCTACTCACAACAATGGCACCAGTAGTCAAAATTATGTCTCAAACAGGATTTGTTTATGAAAAGAATAATTTCATAGTCTTGGTTGAAAAGAATGAAGTCCATTCTGATTATCACAAGATGATGGACTTCATCAAGAACTGCAAACTGAGCTATGCAATGCTGGAAGCCCCAATCATCTACTGTGAAGTGATTGAGAAGATTTGGACAACTGCAGAGTTCAACTCCACAGATATGACTATTGCCTTCTCTCTCAAAGGTAAGGACTATTGCATTAATTGTGATGATTTACAATCTTGCTTTAAGTTGCCTGAGAATAATGCCATGACACCACATACTGATAAAGATGTCTCTGCAATGCTAGATTCCATAGGCTATGCTTTTGATTCTGCTAGTTTAGGTAGTATTAGAAGGAAAGGCCTTAGGAAAGAATGGAGTTTTCTTGGAGATGCCTTTATTAAGGTTTTCTCTGGGAAGATTAGCAATTTTGATGCTATCACTTCATCTCTTGTTAATATGCTCTATATGCTAGTTTCTGATAGGTACTTTAATTTTAGCAACTGTGTTATGCTAGAATTAGGTTCCAGATTAGGTAACAAAGCTAATAGACCACATAACATCTACTTTGCTAGATTCTTTATGTTATTGGCTAACCATGTTCCTGAAGGTTTGGTTATATCCAATGAGAATAATAAACTCAAATGCTGGGCACAAGAGAAAAGGGTCCTTGCAGACCTTTTGAGAATGAACCTCAACAGCCAGGTGCCATTGGTATACTTGCCAATCATGAATGCACCACAGGTAAGTGAGGTAAATGTTTCTATAACTCCTACTATTTCCAACCCCAATGTTTCTTTGCCTTCTAGTGTGGCTATGGAACCTGTGTCATTGTCCAAACAGGCTCCTACAAAAGCCACCAAATCTAAAATTTCCAAAGTCAAGTCAAAGAAACCTACCTCTGTTGTTTCTCAAAAGACAACAGTTGTAACAACTACCATAAACCCTGAAGGGAGTGAACAGGGTGTGAGTGGTGAGGGGAGGGGTGAACATCAAAAAGCCCCCCTAGATAAGGTGGGAAAGGTGAGTGGTACCCAAACCAGCCAAGCCACAGTCTCTCAAAAGACTGTAGTGGTTCAAAAGAAGTCCAGCACATCCCTAGTTGCATCCTCCCAAAAGGATGTAACTATTGAAAATAGTCCCCAACCAGGGACACAGAACAAAAGAGGGAAGGACACTGAAGCTAGACATTCACCAATTTAAGCCTTTTCAAGGAAGAAGAAGGCCAAAACCCTAGTTTCCACACAAGGGACACACACAGCACAGATACATCCACTAGTATCTGTGCCTTCTCAAATTCAGCTTGATGTGATTCCAGCAAATGTGGAATCACAGCCCCATTCTCTCAATATAGAAACACACCATTCCTCAAACTCTCCAACACCCTCTCTGGATGTGGATATGATATTCACATCAATTCCTGATTCTCCCTCATTAAAACTCAGGGAGGAGCCCCACTCAAAACCTGGTGATCATCATCTTTTAGATGATTTGTTGGATCATCAGCCAATTCTTTCAGATGTAGTTGCAGAATCTGTGTCACCACACTTCAAATCAATCCACACAGATTCAACAATTATGTCACTTTCTATCTCTACATCATTTCCTTCCTCAACGGATATCTCTCATCCGTTGACAAGTGGTTGTTCTTCAACGGATAAGCTTAACAGCAGTTATCCGTTGATACAATCAGTTTCTACTTCAACGGATACTCCCTATCCGTTGATGGCCTCTACACACTTAACAGAAACACTTCCAACTGTAGAGGACATGGCAAATGTGTTAGTGTAGGTGCCCTAGAGGCAATACATTATTCTTTTATCTTTATGTCAGTTGATCATTCAATAAATTTATTTATTATGACCTTAATTACTGCGATATTTTGTTAGCATAATAAATGTCCTTAGAATCATGATACAAATTGTATAGTTTAAGTACATGACTTGAACTTGAGATTATATAATATATCATATTCTTAAAGGTCCCTAGTCGAGTATTATTATATAGGACAATAATAATACATAGATATACTAGTATGTTGTTTGACAAGATAACCACATCTCATTGGTTATAAGTATGGGGATACTGAAGTCAATACATAGGTACATGTGAGAGTACATGGTACTGGACAGACCCACAGTGAGATTCTTCATGTTTAATAAAGTCATAAGAAAGACTCACAGTGATAATGGTGTAACGATCCTTTGACTTGAAATCATTATATTTCTATACGAGGATTAATATACTTTGACTACATTAAAAGTTACTTTTGATCGGGTGATGATAAAAGTGGACATCGGGTATATCATGAGTCGTATGAGAAATATGAATGATAGATAAAGGATTTAACCCTCCTATAATTAGGAGAGATATTATTGGCCTCTTGATTGAGTGAGATTATAAAAGCATGGCCATGCTCAAATAATGATTTGTTTCAATAATCTACTCATGCATCAAGTAAACCCAGATTAAATGTTGAAGAGGATGACTAAATACATGCCTCGAGTTTAATCTATAATATGTATGGTTAAAGGGATTATATTACACGAAAAAACATTAATCACGAAAGGTTTTATCTAATCACGATTTAATTATTGTTTAATTGGGTAACAATGATGTATTACTAGATACCGCTCATTGTTTATAATTTTATTAGAGAATAAAATTATTGCCAATTAAATAATAGCCTATAGGGTCGCACAAATAGAGCACTTAATGGAATAGTTAATTTAAATTATGGATTTAAATTAATTGATGATTATTTGAATTTTATTATAATTAAGTAAGACTTAATTGAGATAATATAAATTCGAATTAAAAGGAATGTTTTTGCCCATAATAATTAAGTATGACTTAGTTATTAATTAAATAATAGAAATTCGTTTTTATTATTTAATCCAATACCTACTAGGGTTGGGCTTTGCTATTATGGGCCTTTTTAATCAGTCATTATAAATAGATAATGAGAGGTTAAAGAGGCTTGAACGTTTTTTAAGAAAACCCTAGCAGCAAAGAGAGGCAGAGGCAATTCAGATCGTCAAGAAGGAGGCTAGTACATCCATTCCGTAGTCAAGTTCGTGAGACGTTCTTGAAGGTGCTCGTGTGGATACCATAGAGGTGTTTCTCCGAGAGGTAGACACAAAGCGTGATAGCTAGGATCTCCGTTGAGTTCGTAAAAGTTAATCTCTTGAAAGGTATGATTCGTTATCTCCATAATCTGCCCATAATTATACATGGATCCTGTTTTTGGGTTTCGAATTTTTGTTTTATTTACGTTTATCCGCTGCGTTTTATGCCTTCGGAACCCAACAATGGCATCAGAGCTACGTGTATAAGGGGCTGATTTGGTTACGTGTTTACTGTATTTTTACAAGTATGCATGTGTGATGAGTCTGCCATGATAACAGTTATGTTATATGAGTCTGCCATGATAACAGTTATGTTATATGAATGATATGATGAATCTGTTAATGATCTATATGATGATACTAGTATGTTTAAGATCTGCCATAACTCATATGTATGCGATCTCTTAAAATTTGTATACTGATACACGTTTTTGGTAACTGGGATATGGATCGTGTGTATACTGATACATGCTTCTGGAATAGTATTCTGATACATGTTTTTCTAGTAACTGGGATATGGATCGTGTGTATACTGATACATGCTTCGAACCGCGTGGTTAGGGTTTCGTTTTTAATTTGTGCTTATGACATATGCTTTACTTATTTATTATTCTTGATTGGATCATGATAAGTGATAAATAGTATGTCATCTTTATATGATCTATCATGTTCTTTAATGGTTACTGAGCATGGTGCATAGTTATGGCCTTAAGACCTTAGTTGTAATGGTTTATTCTTTTGGTTTGTAATAAATACGACTTGCATGTCGTTTTCTATTTGTAGTTGTTTTATCTCGAATGTAACTCGAGTTCTTTTGTAAGTTCATTAGTATAATTCTTAATGTAACATCCTAGAAGGACAAGGGAAAGAGGAGGCATCCTATGGAGGCCAAGGAGACAATGGAAGCAATAGAGAAGACATATGTAATAGTTATTTTTACACCATAGATTGACCTTGATCTTTTCATTAGCCTGAAAAGATCACATAGGATTGGGCCATAACTATTGCACGTTTACTTTACGTACTTTTCATATGATGTATAAATAGTATGTGTAGAGTAGAAAAATGCATGTTTTAATTAGATTAATGATGTATGTATGTATTAGATACATCACCCAGGCCATGCCTTTAAACAAGATAAAATCTGTAACGACTCAAGATTTAAAATTAACAAACGATCATGAGATTCTCGTGTTTATGAAACACGGAATAAAATACGAATTTTCTTTATTTCTGACATGGGGCGATTTTGTCAACAACGGGTTCATAGAACTTGTAAGGCTGTGGGTTTTAAGCGAGACCGATGTGACTCCTCCACTACCTGGAAATCAAACCATTGACGAGTATTGATTTGAAGTATTTTATTCAAGGAAAAATTGGGAATCTCTTTATGATGGGATCATGATCGTTCTAAATTAAAATCCCTAAGTAAAAATATTAAGTTTTAATCAGATGCTTTCCAATGAATGAACACTCATTAAATCCTAGATCGATAAGGGGAAGGGCTATCAGTGGCAGGGGACTCCTATCTATCATGGTGAAATGCGACGAATATAAACGGTTATATTCGAACGTTGTATCATTGGGTCTAACTTAACTGAGTCATCATAATAAGGTGAATATAAACGGTTATATTCAACTATTATGAACTTAGAAGCATAGAGTTTGGTTAAAAATCTATTAGATAGATAAGATCAATTGTTGTTCACCAAATTATCCAAGAATTATATATGATATAATTGACAACTGTTGTCTACCTAAATAATCATGTTTTAAGGATACCAGTGGTTGACTTAGAACATGACGAAATATGGATCTTGGCTCACTAGAAAGATTTATGGGATATACTTTCCGAATTAATAGTTAGGGCTATTAATTTGATAAAAAAAATAGTGGGAGATATATTACGAATATATCATAATCATATGAACATAAAATTTTAACTCAGACAATCTAATGTTTATTTTGCGCTTTTATTATTGTAGATACTGAGTAATGGCAAACAACACAAACACACTATCCGTACGTTCAGTCCTTGAGAAGGACAAGCTGACAGGAGGAAACAACTTCCTAGACTGGCAGAGGAATTTGAGGATTGTCCTCAGGCAGGAGCGCAAGCTTCATGTCATTGATATTCCTCCTCCAGGCCCCCTTCCTGAGGGTGCTACTGCTGATGAACGAGCAGCACGCACAAAGGATGAGAATGATGCAAATGATGTTGCATGTCTTATGTTGGAAACTATGAGTGCTGAGCTTCAAAGACAACATGTGCATATGGATGCATATACTATCAATGAGCACTTGCAAAGCATGTTTGCAAGCCAAACTCGTCAAGAAAGGTTCAACACGAGTAAGTCACTTTTTAATTGCAAACAAGGGGCGAGTGAACCAGTTGGCCCACATGTTCTGAAGATGATTGGTTACATTGAGTACCTTGAAACTTTGGGTTTCCCGATTGGTCCGGAAACTGGTATTGACCTAATCATGAATTCTTTGAACAACAAATTCACTCAGTTTGTTGTGAACTACAATATGAATGAATTTGACAAAACACCTACTGAATTGTTGCATATGTTGAGAACATATGAGACCAACATGAAGACAGCTGAACCTGCTCCCATACTGATGGTGGGAAATAAAGGTAAGGCCAAAGGGAAGGGAAAATGGAAGGGTAAGAAGAAGATTGGATCTGATTCTACAACCAAGCCAAAGTCAGGTCCCAAACAGGCTTTAAAGCCTAAAGGTGGTGTGGCCAAGGGTGAATGTCACTACTGTAAGAAAGATGGTCACTGGAAGAGAAACTGTCCAATTTACTTGGAGGATCTGAAGAAAAAGAAAGCAGTTCAGATTTCTGGATCAGGTATTTATGTTATAGAAGTCAATTTGTCTATTTCTACATCCTGGGTATTTGATACTGGATGTGCTTCTCACATTTGTATAAATGTGCAGGGCCTGCAGAGAAGTAGAACTCTGGCTAAGGGAGAAGTGGACCTAAGAGTAGGCAATGGAGCAAAAGTTGTTGCTTTAGCTGTAGGGACTTATTATTTATCTATGCCCTCTGGGCTTGTTTTAGAACTAGAAGACTGTTTTTACGTGCCTGCGATTCGCAGAAACATTATTTCTGTTTCTTGTTTGGACAAGAAAGGTTTTTCGTTTACAATAAAGAACAACAGTTGCTCTTTTGCTTTGAATGATTTAACCTATGGTGTTGCGCGTTTATTTAATGGTTTATATGTTCTTGATTTAGATAACCCTGTCTGTAATATAGAAAACAAACGACTTAAAATAAATGACTCAAATCAAACATACCTCTGGCATTGTCGTCTAGGCCACATAAATGAGAAACGCATATCCAAATTACATAAGGATGGATACTTGGATAAGTTTGATTTTGAATCATACCAAGAATGCGAATCTTGTTTGCTTGGTAAGATGACTAAAGCCCCTTTCACTGGTAAGGGTCAAAGGGCCACTAAACGTCTGGAGCTAATACATAGTGATGTATGTGGCCCAATGCGTGTAATGGCTAGAGGAGGCTACTACTACTTCATAACATTTACTGATGATTTCAGTAGATATGGATATGTATATCTTATGAAGAACAAATCCTATTCTTTTGAAAAATTTAAAGAATACAAGGTTGAAGTAGAGAAGCAAATTGGCGGAGATGCAAGTATTAAGATCTTACGATCCGATCGTGGGGGTGAATACTTAAGCACCGAATTTAGAGAGTATTTGAAAGAGTGTGGTATTGTATCGCAACTCACTCCGCCAGGAACACCTCAATGGAATGGAGTTTCAGAGAGGAGAAATCGCACCTTGTTGGACATGGTGCGATCGATGATGAGTCATGCAGATCTTCCAATTAGTTTCTGGGGTTACGCTCTAGAAACAGCGGCTTTCACACTTAACCGTGTTCCTACTAAGAAGGTTCAAAAGACTCCATATGAGATATGGAAAGAGAAACGGTCAGGCATGAACTTTATGAAAGTTTGGGGATGTAAGGCATTTGTGAAACGTCAAGAATCTGACAAGCTTGGACCTAAATCCGAAGAGTGCATTTTTGTAGGATACCCTAATGAAACAAAGGCGTATTATTTTTATAGTCCTTCTGAGCAGAAAGTGTTTATTGCTCGAGATGCTGTCTTCATGGAAAGAGATTTTGTTTCCAAAAGAAACAGTGGGAGAACTATAGATCTCGATGAAGATCGAGAACCGCAAAATAGCATTAAACCTGAAGTGGAACAAGAGCAGAATAATGATAATGCTCAACAAACACAGGTTGTTCGTAGATCTGGTAGATTTCGCCATGAGCCAGAGAGATATGGATTTCTCATGACTCAGTGTGGTGATTTGATGCTCATAGATGAAGATGAGCCTCTCACATACCAAGATGCTATGAACAGTCCAGACTCTAAGAGATGGCTTGAAGCCATGAAATCCGAGATAGATTCCATGTACGAAAACCAAGTATGGACTTTGGTTGATCCACCTGAAGGGGTAAAACCCATAGGGTGCAAATGGGTTTTTAAGAAGAAAAAGGGCATGGATGGAAATGTTCAGACCTATAAAGCTAGGCTGGTTGCAAAAGGTTTCAAACAAATTCATGGTATTGACTATGATGAAACTTTCTCACCAGTGGCTATGGTCAAGTCTATAAGGATTTTACTTGCCATTGCAGCATTCCATGATTATGAAATCTGGCAAATGGATGTCAAAACAGCCTTCCTTAATGGAAGCCTTGAAGAGGATGTGTACATGACACAACCTGAGGGTTTTGTCGATCCAAGGAATGCTGGCAAGGTATGTAAATTGCGTCGATCCATTTATGGATTGAAGCAATCCTCTAGGAGATGGAATATCCGTTTTGATGAAATAGTCATAGAGTATGGCTTTGTTCAAAACGAAGATGAACCGTGTGTTTACAAGAAGGTTAATGGGAGCTATGTGGCATTCATAGTACTATATGTTGATGATATACTACTAATGGGGAATGACATACCTTCTCTAAAGGCTGTTAAGACGTGGTTAGGGAGCAATTTCTCCATTAAAGACTTAGGAGAGGCATCCTACATTCTAGGAATGAGGATCTATAGAGAAAGATCTAGAAGGATGATCGGTCTAAGTCAGAGCACATACATTGATAAGGTTTTGCATCGTTTTGGAATGCAAAATGCAAAAAGGGGATATGTCCCTGTGTCTCAAGGGATAACGATCTCTAAGGACCAATGTCCGAAATCATTGGATGAGAAGGACCACATGAATAAAGTTCCATATGCTTCAGCAATTGGATCTATCATGTATGCAATGGTATGTACTCGCCCAGATGTCTCGTATGCTTTGAGCATGACGAGCAGATACCAGTCTAATCCGGGTGAAGGTCACTGGACGGCAGTTAAGAATATTCTTAAGTACCTGAAAAGAACTAAAGATTCATTCTTGGTGTATGGAGGAGAAGAGAAACTCGTTGTAAAAGGTTACACCGATGCAAGTTTCCAAACAGACAGAGATGATACTGTATCACAGTCTGGTTTTGTGTTTTGTCTAAACGGAGGTGCTGTAAGCTGGAAGAGTTCAAAGCAAGAAACAGTAGCTGATTCTACAATGGAGGCTGAGTACATTGCAGCTTGTGAAGCAGCTAAGGAGGCCGTTTGGATTCGAAAGTTCATATCTGTTTTGGGAGTGGTTCCATCGATCGCAGATCCCATTGATCTATACTGCGATAATAATGGAGCCATTGCACAGGCTAAAGAACCTAGATCACACTCCCGGGCTAAACATATACTCAGGAGATTTCACCTTATTCGAGAGATTAATGAAAGGGGTGATATACACATATGTAAAGTGCACACAAATGATAACATTGCAGACCCACTGACCAAAGGCTTGTCGCAGCAGAAGCACGATGGTCACACTAGTTCCATGGGTATTAGATATATGGGTGATTGGCTCTAGTGCAAGTGGGAGATTGTTAGTGTAGGTGCCCTAGAGGCAATACATTATTCTTTTATCTTTATGTCAGTTGATCATTCAATAAATTTATTTATTATGACCTTAATTACTGCGATATTTTGTTAGCATAATAAATGTCCTTAGAATCATGATACAAATTGTATAGTTTAAGTACATGACTTGAACTTGAGATTATATAATATATCATATTCTTAAAGGTCCCTAGTCGAGTATTATTATATAGGACAATAATAATACATAGATAGACTAGTATGTTGTTTGACAAGATAACCACATCTCATTGGTTATAAGTATGGGGATACTGAAGTCAATACATAGGTACATGTGAGAGTACATGGTACTGGACAGACCCACAGTGAGATTCTTCATGTTTAATAAAGTCATAAGAAAGACTCACAGTGATAATGGTGTAACGATCCTTTGACTTGAAATCATTATATTTCTATACGAGGATTAATATACTTTGACTACATTAAAAGTTACTTTTGATCGGGTGATGATAAAAGTGGACATCGGGTATATCATGAGTCGTATGAGAAATATGAATGATAGATAAAGGATTTAACCCTCCTATAATTAGGAGAGATATTATTGGCCTCTTGATTGAGTGAGATTATAAAAGCATGGCCATGCTCAAATAATGATTTGTTTCAATAATCTACTCATGCATCAAGTAAACCCAGATTAAATGTTGAAGAGGATGACTAAATACATGCCTCGAGTTTAATCTATAATATGTATGGTTAAAGGGATTATATTACACGAAAAAACATTAATCACGAAAGGTTTTATCTAATCACGATTTAATTATTGTTTAATTGGGTAACAATGATGTATTACTAGATACCGCTCATTGTTTATAATTTTATTAGAGAATAAAATTATTGCCAATTAAATAATAGCCTATAGGGTCGCACAAATAGAGCACTTAATGGAATAGTTAATTTAAATTATGGATTTAAATTAATTGATGATTATTTGAATTTTATTATAATTAAGTAAGACTTAATTGAGATAATATAAATTCGAATTAAAAGGAATGTTTTTGCCCATAATAATTAAGTATGACTTAGTTATTAATTAAATAATAGAAATTCGTTTTTATTATTTAATCCAATACCTACTAGGGTTGGGCTTTGCTATTATGGGCCTTTTTAATCAGTCATTATAAATAGATAATGAGAGGTTAAAGAGGCTTGAACGTTTTTTAAGAAAACCCTAGCAGCAAAGAGAGGCAGAGGCAATTCAGATCGTCAAGAAGGAGGCTAGTACATCCATTCCGTAGTCAAGTTCGTGAGACGTTCTTGAAGGTGCTCGTGTGGATACCATAGAGGTGTTTCTCCGAGAGGTAGACACAAAGCGTGATAGCTAGGATCTCCGTTGAGTTCGTAAAAGTTAATCTCTTGAAAGGTATGATTCGTTATCTCCATAATCTGCCCATAATTATACATGGATCCTGTTTTTGGGTTTCGAATTTTTGTTTTATTTACGTTTATCCGCTGCGTTTTATGCCTTCGGAACCCAACAAAATGTACAATCACTTTTAGGCTTGAGGGAAGGGAGTGATTTTTTGAGTGAGAGGCTGGGTTGCTCCCAGGCAAAAGGAGAGGTTGAGAGTCATCAAATGCATGCTATTTCTTCCAGCATGGCAAAAGTAAGTGAGAGGAGTGCCACCTTAGAAGGTGAAGGTGAGGGTGTGAGGGTGTGTGTGAGCCAGGGGGAGCCCCTGATGCAAGAAAAGAGAGAAATTGAGAGAAAGGCAGGTACAGAAGCTATAAGGGTGGATCCAGCCATTGCTAGTGAGTTAATGAAAGTGGATGATGCAGATAAGGAAAGACAATTTCAGCAACATTACAAAGCTGTCATTAATAACATTTCCTTGGATGCTGACACTTTTACTCACCCTGTTTCAGCCTATCAATTATTGGCTGCACAGGGCAATGTGGAGGCAGAACAGACACTACACATTGTACACACTTCAGAATCTCTTCTCAGAGACAAAGCTGTTGTCAACAGGCTGCCTTCTCAAGCTGGTGAGCCATCTGATGAATTTGGAGTAAATTCTAATGATGATGACTCTAATTCTTTGAATGAGAGCATGAACTTAGGGGGAGTAGCAGGCCCAAGTTCTGTTCCTAATCTTCCTGCATGGGCATGGGCAAAACCATCAACACCAGGAGAGTTTGGTGTCACTTTGGTCAGACAAGTCATGACAATTCAGAAGGCCATTCAGGAGACTCAGGATGTTGGTACCAAGGCAATTCTTCAAGCTCATCTGGAATCTCTGCATCTCTTGCAGTTGCAGCATTACCAGCAAAATCTAAGTGTGGATGAGCTCAAGCTGGACATTGCTGATCCGAAATCCTACAATGCTGAGAAATTGGATTCAGTTATACCCTATGGTACTATGCAAGATTTGTTGGGGAGACTGAGGAAGGCATCTGATGCTGACAAGAGGCTGGCCAGATTGGAAGATAGGGCTCAAATCATTGAAGACTCTATGGTCACCATTCTTCAGAATCAACAAACTCAAACAAATCTACTCATGCAGCTGGCACAAGCACAAGGCTTGACCCCTACCCTTGATGATAACAAAAAGGGGGAGAATAAAGGGGAAGGGGAAGGAGAGCCATCTACAACAGTTCAGATTTCTCAAGTGCTAGTTCCTGTCATCACAACTTCTCCACCAATTCAAGTCAAAGGAAAGCTAGATGGAATTGATCTAATCCAGATAGCAGCAGCTGAATTGCAAGTCAAAGAGCAAATAATGAAGATTGATGAAAAGATGTAACTAATATTTGGTTCTACAACTTCTCAATCACAATCTGTGAAGCATAGCACAAAAGTGGAATCAATTATTATGGAACTCAAGCCAGTAGGGAGGCATAAGGATGGAGAAACTTCTTCCAAAGATCTGCAACCTATGGTTCTCAGGCCCAACAACAGATCCAATAAGGACTCTACAAAGAATCCTCTAAAAGAGGTGGATTTTCCTCTTCCAAAAGCTGATGAGGACAAGCTTTTAGGTAGAAGTATTGCATATCTCAAAGAGACCATGGATGAGGCTGTATGGAGAAACATGGCTATTATCTTCAGAGAGGGAAAGAGCATATGTGTGATGCAAGGACATCCCAAATTCTCAATAGCCAAGAGGGAAGAAACCAAAAGGTTGAAGGAAGAAGCCAAACAGCTAAAGGCTGACAAAAGAGCACAAGCAAAGCTTGAAAAATAGCTAAAGTCAAGTCAGGCTGAAGAACAAAAAGAAATTGAAGATAAAGGTGAAGATGAAGCTATGAGGGACATGGTTGGTACTGAGATGGAGGAAAGAAATAAGGAATAATGGCAGAAAGGGAAAAGAAAGAAGGTCAATGCAAAGAGAAAGAAGGTAGATAAGACTGAAGAAACCCAATCAATATCCAAACCACTACCCTCTATTCCTGAACCCATTGTACCTGACCCCTTCATGAACATTCATGGTGAAACAATCATTCCCAAGGAGGAACCAATTGATTGGGACATCATCAAATTGCCCACCTTCCTAACCTCTTCTCCACCATCAAAGAAGCAGAAAAGAAGAATCAAATCAACACCCTCTAAAGCCTCAATCAAATTCACACAGAAGCCTAAGCCTAAACCTCAAACCTCTAAAGATGATTATGTTCACATCTGTGACATAAAAGAATTTTCAGACATTGAACTCTATCTGGATGAGCTGGAGGATGTAAGGGGAATAGCTGCCTACAGACAGCTACCGGAAAGACTAGTGTTCAAATACAAAGGAGCTGGGGAAAGAACATGGCATCTTCACAGAATTCTGAATGAAGGCTACTCTACCTTGATTAGAGTCTACTCAGCCATACATAAGGATTCTAGCTTTACCAGAACTGCCAGGACTGAGAGTCTCAACAAGATTGCCAACATAAGGAAAACTTGGAGGGAGCCCAATGCCTTGCCTAGAACTTTACTCATTCAAGAGAGAGGTATTACAATTCACAAATCACCTCATTGGTTGATGGAGTTCAGAGACAACAAAGGAGTCAGAAGATTTTTTAGAATTGAAGATCAGCTAAAGATTGCCAGTAATGAAACTCTCAAGAATATGCAATCTAAGTTAGATATCAATGAAGAAGATGAAGCTGAATTCTACAGACAACTTCAACTTCAAATAGAGGAGAATGACAGGAGGCTAGGAAAGAAAACCAGGGATCAAAGGAAAAGAAAGTAATTTGCTCAGGCTAAAGGAGCACCATTGGAAACAATGTATTTCTTCAATTTCATCTCAGCATATACACTTTTGTAGCACTTTTGAATTTCTGCTTTGTTACAGTTTATATATTTGTTAAGTGTTTTGTTATCATCAAGCTAAACCCAAATTTATGCCTACAGTTCTAGTAGACATAAATAGGGGGAGATTGTTAGGAATATGTGTATTAGTTTGATGATAAGTTCAGCAAAACACTTAAGCAGAAATCTAGTGTTTGTAGCCTCAACAGATAAGACCATCTTGGCTATCCGTTGAAGGAGTAGCCTTACTTAGCAATAAGTTTGGTATTGTAGCACATCTCACTCTCTGATTTCAAGCTGTAATTCTTAGATGTTGTTAGGAGATAATCAGTCATGTTGACTACTAATGGATGTACAAATAGGAGGGTTAATTGTAAATATTTCATGCCTTGTAATTTTGTATAAGTGAAGAAGTGTCAACGGATATTGAAGACCTTCAACGGATAAGAAACTAAGCTTCAACGGATGTCTCTAACGCTTCAACGGATAATATCCATCAACGGATAAGTGCTTCAACGGATAAAGCTTCAACTGCTAGAGCATCAACGGATAAAGCCATCAACGGATGAAAGCTTCAACGGATGCACTGCTAGAGCATCAACGGATAAAGCCATCAACGGATGAAAGCTTCAACGGATGTTCAGTCTCATAGCAGTTGATAGTGACAGTTAACAAAGCTGACAGAGGCACATGGATTGACAGAGATGTGGTAGCCTATTTCAGGAACAGCAGAAAAAGCAGCTGTTTTTAGTCTGGTTCAAAACGGAAAGTCAATAGATAATTCCATATTACACTGGATAAAAATGGAACAGGAACAAGTGGAGAACTATTGTCTTATTGTACTTTATCTTTGTCTTCACTTGTAAACTTGGTGTTATATAAACCAAGTAGTAGCTAGTAATTAGATGTGAATTTTCCTGAGCTGTTTAGAAATATCAAGAGATAAAATCATCTAGTTTGTACTAGGAAGCAGCTGTAATTTAGTTTTGAATCACAGATTTTCTGAAATAACACATCTCTGGTGGAACAACAAATCCACCAGAAAAAGTTTTTAAGTTCTTTGTGTTCATTACATTTTTGTTTGAATATATATCTGTCTGCATCAGCTCCAAGCAATTCACACACATTTGATCACTCAAACACTTAGTCTTACAAACTGCTCAAAACTTGAAAAAGTTTTGAGATTTACATTCAACCCCCCTTCTGTAAATCTCATTATTAGTCCACTGGGAATAACAGATCCAGAATACCTGGATAGAATCAAGGAAGGTCCTCATAAACCAACCAAACTCGCTGTTGCAGTTGCAGGTGAAGCAGCAATGACCGTACCAAAGGAGAAGAGTGATTATACTGCTGAGGACATAGCATCAATTGCTAAGGTTGCTAAGGTACGACACTTACTGCATAGTGCCATTGATAATGTAATGTCAAACAGGGTAATCAACTGCAAGACTGCTAAGGAGATATGGGATGCTCTGGAAACAAGGTGTCAGGGAACTGACACAATTAAGAAGAACAGGAAGACAATACTCACTCAAGAGTATGAACACTTTGACTCAAAGACTAATGAGTCATTGAATGATTTATATGATAGATTTGTCAAACTTTTGAATGATTTGTCATTGGTTGATAAAGAGTATGATCTTGAAGATTCAAACCTTAAGTTCCTGTTAGCTCTTCCTGAATGCTGGGATTTGAAGGCAACGACAATAAGAGACAACTACAATCTTGATGAAACAACTCTTGACGAAATCTATGAATGCTCAAGACTCATGAGCTGGAGATGGAACAAAGAAGCAAGAAAAAAGGAGGAAAGTCAAGGACAGTTGCTCTTAAGGCTGAATAAGAATTCCCCAAAGCAGCTTCCTTAAAGAAAGACAAGGGTAAAGCTCTTTTCATAAAGTCTGATACTGAGTCATCAAGTTCTGAGAGTGATGATGACTCAGATTCTGAAAGCTTGCCTGAGACTGATGCTGATGAGGAGATGATGAAGCTGTGTGCTCTTATAGTGAAAGGAATCACCAAGATTGCATACAGGAAGTTCAGGAAGGGAAAGAAGTTTTCCAGGAAAAGCATAAGTTCTGATAAGAAGAATTTCAGAAGATCTGAAGGCAGAGGAGGAAAGTCTGACAGAGGAGATTACACCAATGTTAAATGCTATAACTGTGGTGAGAAAGGCCACATATCTCCTGACTGCAAGAAGGTAAAGGGTGACAGAGGCAAGGCTCTTGTCACAAAGCAGAAAAGCTGGACAGATACTTCAGACTCTGAAAGTGAGGAGAACTATGCATTGATGGCAAATGCTGATAAAGAAAGTGCTGAGAGCAGTTCTGAAGCTGTTAAAACAAAGGTACCTCAGACTACTTATGCTTTTCATACTGATGATATTAATGAGTTGAGAAGATATCTTAAAACCATGTTTGTTAGTTATAGAGATCAAACCTTAACATGTGAAGGATTAACTTCTGAAAATCTTGCTTTTAAGAAAAGAAATGATTTCTTAGAAAAAGAGTTAGTTATATTCCATCAAACTCAGAAGGATAGAGATGATGCTTTTTATGTTAGGGATGAAGTGCTAAAAATGAATGAATCTCTAAAAACTGAGTTAGAAAAGGAAAGAGAGATAATCAGGACTTGGACTAACTCTGGCAGAACAACTCAAAATTTGCTAAGTAGTGAAAATTGGAAAGATGGCTTAGGTTATGGAGAGAATAAGAATGATAAAGGAACTGAAGAAATTAAGCCTGTTGTTAAGCAAAAGCCAAAGTTAAAACCTGTTAAGTTTGTAACTGTAAATTCTGATAATGAGAAATCAGAAGTTAAAGAGGAATTAACTTCTGACAAACTAAAACAGGAAAAGACAGCTGAAGTAAACATAGGCTTAATGACAAAGAAGCAGCTTAAGCATAAGCTGAAAGATATTAAGAATGCAAACAAGGTAAAATCACCTAGGAAAAATAGGAATGGAAAGGAAGGTGTGAATAAAAGCAATGATTATAAACCTGTTCCTGATGCTCCTAGGAAAACATGTCATAACTGTGGAAGTTCTAACCATCTGGCTTCTTTTTGCAGGAAGAATAAGAATATTAACTCCTTACCTTCAAAATCAGGAGTTAAGAGTCAGTCTGTTAGATACAAACCACAAAATCCTTATTTTCATTGTGGTAGTTTATGGCATTCCATTTATACTTGTAAGGAATATCATAGTTTGTACTATGATTATTATCAAATAAAACCTTCTTTGAAGAAAGTTTCCATTGTTCCTTCTAGTGTAAATTCTGATTCAAAGTCTGATAGTGTAAATTCTGTTAAGAAAAATGTTAACATAAACTCTGATGCTAAATCCGCTGCAAATGTTAACAAACTTAATAAGGCCAAAGGATCCAAGCAAGTCTGGGTCCTTAAAACTAATAATTAGTGGTCTTTGTGATTGCAGGGCAACAGGAAAAATATTCTAGTTCTGGACAGTGGATGTTCAGGACATATGACTGGAAATAAGGCCCTGCTATCAGACTTTGTGGAGAAAGCTGGCCCAAGTGTTTCTTATGGAGATGGCAACATTGGAAAAACATTGGGATATGGCAATATCAATCTTGGAAATGTCATAATTAAACAAGTAGCTCTGATCTCAGGACTTAAACACAACCTACTGAGTATAAGTCAAATCTGTGACAGAGGTTATCATGTTGATTTCTTTGAAGAACACTGTGAAATTGTGAGTAAATCTAAAGGCAAAGTTGTTCTGAAAGGATACAGACGTGGTAACATTTATGAAGCTAAGCTTTCAACAAGTACTGATGGCTCTGCAATCTGTCTGTTAAGTAGAGCATCAATTGAAGAAAGATGGAATTGGCATAAGAAACTCTCTCATTTAAATTTCAACAATATAAATGAACTGGTCAAGAAAGATCTTGTGAGAGGATTGCCAAACACAGTATTTGCTCCTGATGGACTTTGTGATTCATGACAGAAAGCCAAACAAAGAAAATCTTCATTCAAGAGCAAGACTGATTCATCAATTCTTGAGCCTTATCATCTTATACATGTTGATCTATTTGGTCCAGTAAATGTCATGTCTATTGCAAAGAAGAAGTATGCGTTGGTCATAGTGGATGAGTTCACCAGATACACATGGGTGTATTTCTTGCACACAAAAAGTGAAACTGCATCTATCTTGATTGATCATGTCAAACAGCTGGATAAAATGGTCAAAGATTCTGTGAAAATTTTAAGGAGTGATAATGGCACTGAGTTCAAGAATTTGATAATAGAAGAGTTCTGCAAAAGCCATGGAATAAAGCAGGAATTTTTTGCTCCTGGTACTCCACAGCAAAATGGAGTTGTTGAAAGGAAGAATAGAACTCTCATTGAAGCTGCACGTACAATGCTTGAAGAAGCAAAGCTTCCAACCTATTTCTGGACTGAAGCTGTGCAGACTGCTTGTTTTACTCAAAATACAACACTCATTAACAAGCATGGAAAAACACCATATGAGATGGTGAAGAAAAAGAAGCCAAATCTGAAATATTTTCATGTATTTGGATGCAAGTGTTTTGTTCTCAAGACTCATCCTGAACAGCTATCAAAGTTTGATCTAAAAGCTGATGAAGGAATCTTTGTTGGATATCCACTTTCCACAAAAGCCTTCAGAGTCTATAATTTGAGAACAAAAGTGGTCATGGAATCTATCAATGTCTCTTTTGATGACAAGAAGATCACTGGTCTTAAAGATTTCATTGACCATGATCAGCTGAGATTTGCAAATGAAGACTCATATTCTGATACTGAAAATCCTGACATTCTAAGTCCAGATACTGCAAACTCTGATGGATTAAACTCTGATGTTATTGAAACTGTGGTGACTACGTTAAAGAAAGATGCACCTATGCAGGGGGAGCATACTCAAGATCCTACCACATCTCAAGAAACATCCGAACATGCATCTGGCTCCTCAAGTTCTGATTCGTCAAGTTCTGATAAGCCAAGTTCTGATAGTGCTGAAAATCTAAATACTGAAGAATCCAACTCAGAGAGCATAGTTTCAGGGGGAGCATCCGAAAATGAAAATGAAGATAGCATGGATCATGGGGGAGCATCCAGTTCTAGAGAAAACCTTCCATCTGCAAGGAAGTGGACAAAATCACATACACCTGATTTGATAATTGGAAATCCTGATGCAGGTGTCAGAACTAGAACAGGTACTTCAAATGAGTGTCTTTACAATTCTTTTCTCTCTCAGACTGAGCCAAAGAAAGTGGAAGAAGCTCTTCAAGATGCTGATTGGGTGCAAGCAATGCAGGAAGAGTTGAATGAATTTGAAAGAAACAAAGTCTGGACCCTAGTACCAAGACCAAAGAATAGATCTGTTGTTGGTACAAAGTGGGTATTCAGAAACAAAACTGACAGTGATGGCATAATTACAAGGAATAAGGCAAGGCTGGTTGCAAAAGGATATTCTCAACAGGAGGGAATTGATTATGATGAAACATTTGCACCAGTTGCTAGGTTAGAAGCCATAAGGATATTTTTGGCTTATGCTGCTCACAAAAAGTTTACTGTCTTTTAAATGGATGTGAAAAGTGCTTTTCTCAATGGAGAATTGGAGGAAGAGGTATATGTTGAACAACCTCCAGGTTTTGTAGATACCAAACATCCAGACTATGTCTACAGACTTGACAAAGCACTTTATGGACTTAAGCAAGCTCCTAGAGCATGGTATGAGACTTTAGCTCAGTTTTTTCTGGAAAGTGGATTCCATAGAGGGACAATAGACAAAACACTGTTCTACCTCAACCATGGAAATGACTTACTTCTGGTCCAGATTTATGTTGATGATATCATTTTTGGATCTACAAATGACAAACTTTGCAAGAAGTTTGCCAAACTTATGCAGTCAAGATATCAGATGAGTATGATGGGGGAACTTAGCTATTTTCAGGGCCTTCAAGTCAAGCAGAATGAGGAAGGCACTTTTATTTGTTAAACCAAGTACACCAGAAACTTGCTAAAGAAATTTGGAATGCAAGATTGTTCAAGTGCATCCACTCCAATGGCCACTGCAACAAAACTGGATAAGGATACCGGTAAATCAGTAGATATTACTGACTACAGAGGTATGATTGGCTCTCTACTCTATCTAACTGCTAGTAGACCTGATATCATGTATGCTACCTGTCTTTGTGCAAGATTTCAAGCAGATCCAAGAGAACCTCACTTAACAGCTGTAAAAAGAATCTTTAAGTATCTTAAAGGAACAGCTGCTCTGGGATTATGGTATCCTAGAGAATCAGATTTTAAACTAATAGGTTACTCAGATGCAGATTTTGCAGGTTGCAAAATTGACAGGAAAAGCATAAGTGGAAACTGCCAATTTCTTGGAGGCAGATTGGTTTCTTGGTACAGCAAGAAACAAAAGTCAATTTCCACATCAACTGCAGAAGCAGAGTATATTGCTGCAGGAAGCTGTTGTGCACAGATTCTTTGGATGAAGAATCAGTTACTGGATTATGGGTTAACATATTTCAAAATCCCTATTTACTGTGATAATCAAAGTGCTATTGCTATGACAGGTAATCCAGTTCAATATTCAATGACAAAGCACATCAGCATCAGGTACCATTTCATCAGGGAACATGTGGATGAAGGTACAGTGGAATTGCATTTTGTTCCCACAGATCAACAGTTGGCAGATATCTTCACAAAACCATTATGTGAAGCTACTTTTACAAGATTGGTAAATGAACTTGGAATGGTTTCAGGTTCTTTCTCTAAATCTGCTTAGACTTGTTCTGTGTTATCAGACTTTATGTTCAGTATTTACAGAATTAATCTCATTGTATATTATGTGCTTAATTGATAAATGTCTTTAAGTACTGACTGTTGTCTGATATATGTTT